>NW_027505143.1:0-124418 GCF_021521415.1 Bidens hawaiensis
CTTCCCAATTTCCTTTTTAAACTATATATATATATATATATATTCCATCATATATAAAAGAATGACTGAGGCTGTTACCGCCCGAGTTGGAAAAGTAGTGGACTACTTATGTGGTGTGGCTAAAACCGAGATAACCTACATTCGGAATTGCTCTGAAAATGTTAAAAACTTGAAAAACGAAATCGAAAAGCTCTCTAGTATGAAGGGAAGGGTTCAGCAACACATAGATTTGGCTAATTCTAAAGGGGAACATATCCTAAAAGGCGTTGAAGAGTGGATGAAGAAAGCAGATGCTGAATTATCCGATGCCACAGAGTTTATTGCCAAAGAAGCAAAAGCCAAGAAAACATGCTTAAACTTACGGTTTTGTGTCAATTTGAGCACCGTCCGCCAGCTCAGTATGACGGCAACAAAAAGAACTTCTTTTGTTCAACATCATCAAAGGGACGGTAAGGATTTTGAAACTCGTGTTTCGCTTCCTGCACCCACCCCATGATTCACAGACCTCTGCTGTAGAAAAAGTCTTGAAAATATTGATACCCAAAAGTTAACTTTGAAGAAAATCATTGAAGCCATAGAAGATGATAAGATACAAATAGTTGGAATCAATGGGCTAGGAGGTGTAGGTAAGACTACCCTAGCTAGTGAAGTTGCTGCAGCAATGAAGAATCAATTTGCAGAAATTGTGTTTGTAACAGTTTCGCAAACAGTTGATGCTAAAATGATTCAAGAAAAGGTTGAAGTTGCGGCAAAAAAAATTATTAAAGGAGAAAAGGTTCTAATAATTCTAGATGACGTTTGGGAGGAATTGAAGCTAGAGGAAATTGGCATCCCATGTGGGAGTGACTACATGAATTGCAAGATTTTGGTTACATCTAGAAACAAAGATGTGTGTGAGGAAATGAATGCTCAGAAGAATGTTTCGGTAAACCCTTTGCAAGATGAAGAAGCATGGACCCTTTTTGCGCACGCGGTTGGTAAAAGCGAATGGGATAGTACATTGAAAGAAGTTGCAACGAAGATTGTTAAAGAATGTCGTGGACTACTGATACGTGCCCACTATCATGCGCACATGCAAGACCCTTTGGTCTTAACTCACGATCACCATGCAACCTTTTGTTTTAATTAGTTTTATTTTAATATCATTATTTGTTTGTTTATTTTATGTTAGTGGAAAGTTATCTTAGGTTAGTGGTTTAGTTCATGTTCATGTTAGTTTTACATTTTCTTTCAGTTTTACTTTCACATGTAGCCTATAAAAGGCATTGCAAGTTTAAGAATATTAAGAAGAAAATTAAGAAGTAAATTATGTCTTGTTCTCTTTATTTCTTTGGAGTCTAACCCGCTCAAAGGGTCACTATCTTGGGAGATTAGCCATCTCGAATCGGCTACCTATCAACTACCACTCTTTATTCAAGCGGTAGGAAAAGCCTTAAGAAACAAAGAATATAAAACTTGGGAGGCAACACTGGATCGACTACAAGATCCAACCGATGAGGATGTTCTCTTTAAAAGAAACGGAATAATGCAACTGAAGCTAAGCTACGACTATCTTGAAAGTGAAGTAGCTAAATCATGCTTCCTATTATGTAGTATGTTCCCAGAAGATGGAACCATTGGCTTTAAAAGGTTGACATATTATTGTCTGTGTCTAGGGATATTTGATAATCACGATAGCAATATTCAAGGTAAAAAATATAGAGTTCAACTAGCTGTTGACTCCCTTAAATCATCTTTCTTGTTATTGCCTGGTGGAGAAGATGAAGATGCTGAAGAATTATTCAAAATGCACGACCTTGTTCGTGATATGGCAATGCTCATTATTTCTAAAGGTAATGACAAGTTTTGGGTGGAATCTGGAAGAGGTTTGAGAGAATGGCAACCAAAAAAATGCTTAGAAGGCTACAAGAAAATATCGCTCATGGGAAATAGAATCCGTGAGCTTCATGATCATGATGTTGTTTTCCCAAACCTCAACACTTTCTTATGCAAGACAACTTTAAACTCTCAGTTGTTCCTGATGAGTTCTTTCGAGGCATGGAAAAACTAAAAGTTTTAGATATGTCACATAATGACGTTTCATGTCTTCCACAATCACTAAAGAAACTTACATTACTTCGTATGCTTGATCTAAGTGGAAATAAATCCCTCAATGAAGTTTCCATACTTGGGGAGTTGACATGTCTTGAGATTCTAAAGCTCAGAAATACTGGAGTTACAAATATCCCTAGAGAGATCGGGCAATTGACCAATCTAAGGGTGTTAGATGTTTACTCATGTGAAGATCTATCTTATGTGACACCTGGTGTCATATCAAAGCTCATCAAGTTGGAAGAGTTGCATGTTGGGTTGAGGAAGAGTAGTTGCAATTTTCTCCTGGAACTAAATGAGTCGCTTAAAATTCTACATTTAAAAGTTCCAGAATTGCATTGTATTCCTCAAGATTTCCACTTTGAAACTTTGATGGGATTTCTAATCGAGGACGACTTTTACAAGAAATATCCAATATATGATTGTAAACGCATCCTACGTCTTACAAAAAGTAGCTTCCCACTCACGACGCGAGTTATAAAACTGATTCAGGAAAGTGAACGTTTAGTTTTATCAAATATAAAAGAATTGGATAACGTCCTACCATACCTTTATGTAGAAGGTTGTGACAAGTTAAAGCATATTGAAGTGGAAGCGTGTGACGATGTTAGGAGCTTGGTGAAGACATTAGACCTGGATGTAAAACAAAGGAAGGTTTTTTCTCAAGTAGAAAACATCTTGTTAAACTCTCTCTATAAGTTGGAAGTTTTATGGGACATGCCACTTCAATATATAAGCTTTTGTAATCTAACGAGTATCACGATTTGGTTTTGCCCCTCCTTATTGACCTTATTCCCTTTAAATGTAGCACAAGGGTTAGTCAATCTTAGAGATATAAATATTGGCAACTGTAGGAGTTTGTCGGTTGTCATTTCGGCAGGAGATGAGCGAACAACTGGAAGTGAAATTGAATCGGTGGACACAAATATCATGTTACCTCTTACCAAAATTGAGCTCGTTTATCTTCCCAAACTCGAGAGCTTCTACTCTGGCCATTCTATCATCAACTATCCTTGTTTGGAGAATATGAGAGTGGAAGAATGTCCAAGCATGAAGAGATGGAGTTACGGAGAGAATCATATACCCAAGATCAGATCTGAGCATCGAGGGAGACCATATAGCAATATTAATGAATACATTAATGACGTACAACATGAGGTATGGGAATACATACTCTAGTCACTACTAGAAAATGGGTGCCATTGCTACGAAAATTTGTGACGCAAATTTTTGCGTCGGAATTTGCGACACGTTTATGACGCATTTCCTATGGAAAGTGAAACCATAATTTTTTGACGTACTTTCCTACACATTTCTAACAACAACTAAATTGTGTCGGAAACGAGTCGGAATTTCCGACGCAATTCCGACACAAATATTTAATTTTGCAATTTTAATTTTTTTATATGTTAATCGAAATATTAATACAAATTGCGTCGGAAAAGTGTCAGAATTTTTGACGCATTTCCGACGCAATATTTCAGTTTTGTACATTTTTATTCTTAATACGGTTATTAAGTAGAAAATACAAATTGTGTCGGAAATGTGTCTGAATTTCCCACGCAATTCCGACACAACATTTAATTTTGTAAATTTTATTGATACATTAATAAAAAACGATAATGTAAGTTCCGACGCATTTATGACGCAGCCTTTATTTGGTGGCAAATGCGTAGCAAATGTGTAGTAAGTTGCTACAAATTTGCTACACATTTCTGACTGCTAGAACTTGTTTTTGGTCTCTCGAGGGTAAAACGTGTGTTTTTTTCATCCATTTCTTTCTACAACTTCGTTATATGGGGGAATATTTTTTCCCAAACTCATACATGCTATATAATTATTGTAAATACACATGTAGCGTCACAGTTTTACTTATACAATTATAAAGAGCTGTCACAAGTTCTAGTTATACACACATATTTATGCAAACGTATAATATGTTTAAGTTTGTGAAGTACAAGCATTTCATTTATAATGACTTTGTGCGAAATATGGAATAAGAAAAAAAACTGTTTGAACTTTAAAAACGAAAAATGAAAGTAGAATTTTGAAAATGCGTAGCAACTTGATACGCATTTGCTACGCATTGTAGACTTCTGGAATTTAATTTTAACCTTATATTTTAAACAAAACTAAAAACACTAGGATCCAGATTCGAACTTGTGTTGCTACACATTTGCTACGCATTGTAGACTTCTGGAATTTAATTTTAACCTTATATTTTAAACAAAACTAAAAACACTAGTATCCAGATTCGAACTTGGGTGTACAAAGTATTAACCACATGTCTTCACCATCATACACATATTCATATTGTTACCAAATCTTAGAACTATGTATGTATAGTAGTTTGGTTAGCTTTTCTTTCTCATACTTGGCTTTTAAAACAAAAAACAATACCCTAGGTTCAAACTAACACATCAACTCTGGCCCTTTCATTCTCTCTCTCACCTTCAGCTTTCGACGGTGTAATTAGTTCTCACCGTGGCCCATTGCCGGATTCTTTTCGCCGACGCGCCGTTCTCGCTCATACCTCTCGCCATGGATTGCTCGCTTCTTCACCGTCGGCCTCGAACCCCTCTCATGTCTATGCCCTATTTTTCACCTGTAAGTTGCATTCTAACCCTAGTAAGCTACTGTATGTTAATAGTTTATATGTTAATTCAATTTGTATGTTAAATTGTGAATAGCTAAATGTATTTTAATAGTTTACAAATTGTTGATTGAAAAACCTTACTGTATGTTACTAGTTTATATATTACTTAAAAAATTTAGCAATAATCATGTGTTGTGGGAAGACTTGGTAACTAAATAATAGATTGGCCAAAGTAATCAACCGAATGCTATTCTTTTTTTAACAAATTAACCATAAGTGGTATGCATATATAAACAACAGATTGTCAAACGGGCCAAAGTTGAATTTGGCAACTTTTTAAGGGGAACAAGTTTAGTTTGGTCCCAAATCGGTACCCCCCCCCCACAAAAAAACATTTTCGATTAATTATTAGTACCTGCATTCTTAGTTTGATAACTTCTGGTATGATTAAAAAACTATTTGATTATGAACAATAGATGTAAAGAAAATGGTGATAATGTAAAAATACATGGAAATATGAATTTGCGATGGTAATTAAACGCACTTGCAAGTGTTTTTAATGTTTTGGGTTGAAGATAATTATCATGCCAAGATCTCTGCCCCCCCCCCCCCCCCCCCCCCCTCCCCTTTCCTGCAACTTAACAGTGGTAAATATTAGATGCTTATATGACCAGGTACTCATACATGAAAAGAAACTAAATAAAAAGTGTGGATGAATGGAACTATATAATATATAGAAATATAGTTATTTCTCTGTACGTTATTTCACTCAAGTTCCTAGATGTTATCTTTATATTCAACAAATTAATATGTAGTACTTTGGATAAAATATATATAACTTGTGGAATTTTAATAACAGAATGAAAACAATGGCATCTAATAGAGATTGGATGTACACGATGAGAACCACCAGCAATGGGTTTTTCAACCATGCATTTGTATCGCATGTTAAACGTTTTTTGGATTTTGCTTTTGCCAACACAAATGATTGGCAAACTGATCGTACAAAAGGTATCAAGGTTTCGGTAATCAGGTGCCCATGCCGCATATGAAAAAATCGTCGTTACAAGAAGAGAGAGGATGTTGAGGGTGATCTATATAACAAAGGATTCATGGATGATTATAAGGTATGGTATTTGCATGGTGAATCATTTCATATGCAAGACTCTGGTCAATGTTCAACCTCGTGTTGTCTCAACATGTGGCGCAAGACAATGATGACGATCTTGGTGAATATACTGGGCATGATCAAACGGTTATGGAAAGCATGCATCAAAATCATCATCCTCATTATCAACAAGGACCATAAGATCCAAATCATACAGCCGAGGCATTCTATACCATGTTAGAGCAAGCCAATGAGCCTTTGTGGGACGGGTCTGATGCCAGCACACTATCCACTGCCACTGAAGTGACTAGGAATGAACCCGTGTGCCTAGTGTCAGATACCCAACCGATGGAGGATGATGAAAGATTTGACGATACCCAGCTAGTAGAGGATTATGAAAGATTCGAAGATGAACTATTTGAAGAGACAGAATTTGAAAGCCAAGAGGACACAACCGATGATGGTTCCGATGAGGGTTTTTCTGACCACTCTTCAGATGAAGACGAATTGGATTGTTAGGAATATTGGTTTTTGTATACCTTTTAGAATTGTTTTGAATTTATCTCATGGTATGTCCACTTTCAATTGTTTACTACCATCCTATTGTTAAAACTTATATTTCTGACCATTCTTTTTCAAAATGCAGGTTGTATTGGCATTTTTTCAGCATAAATACGGCTTATAATTTGGCAAATTTCCCGGCATAGACAAGGTATGTTGTTATTATTCATCATCATCATCATCATTTATATTATTGTTATTATTAATATAGTTGTTATTATGTGGTGTTTGTTTGCTAGTTTAACAAATTGTAATTTGTAGATTCAAGTTCAAATGGGAGTTGGAAGGAGAGCACGGAATGCAACAAATATGGGCAAAGCAATACAAAGAGGTGTAGAAGTGGCTACAATATTTTGTACTTGATATTAGTTTTTTATGTATCTTTTTAGATATGTTAGTTTGTAATGACTTCGATTGTATTTTGAGTTTAAATTGGCAAAAGTTGTTTGGTGAGTCGATTTGTGGTCGTTTCGTTAAAACAGGTTTTGTGGTTTTTTTATGTATTTAGTAGGAAATAAAATCTGCATTATTTTGATATTGAAAATTAATATATTCTGACAAAAAAACAAATGCGTAGGAATTGCGTCAGAAAACATTTCATATATGCGTCGGAATTGAGTCGTAAAACAATTCTTACATGCGTTGGATTTGCGTCGGACAACAATTTTGATATGTGTCAGGATTGTGTCGGAAAACAATTTACATGTGTCAAAATTGCGTCGGACATCAACTTACATATGTGTCAAAATTGCGTCGGAAAACTAAAAATTAATACCGTATTTATACATATACGGTATTATTAATACGGTAATTATAATTTTTAAAAGTTGTTAAAAAGGGTCAGAAAAGTGTCGGAAAATTGCGACAAAATGATGTGTCGGAATTTCGTCAAAATTTGCGTCGGAAATGTGTCAGAAAAGAATTTCCGACGAGTGTTTTTCTGACACGCACTTTGCGTCGGAATTGAGTAGGAATTGCTCATTTGTGACGCGTTTCCGACGCATTTTGGCGTCACAACGCTATCAGTTTTCTAGTAGTGAGTAGCAACAAATTAATAATATCGCTTTGCCATGTATATTAACTTATTACCGTTACAGACGAATGGAAACTCGGTTATTTGGAAGTGGTCATCTGATGATACAAACAAGGATCTTTTACTACGTGCGCGGGTAGGTGATTAAACACCATTATAGGAAGGGATATGCTTAAAAGTAAAAAGAGTCAATTGTGTCTAAAAAGGTATTGAAAGCCATCAGAAGGTGTCACATGTCACAAGGGGTTAGAGGGTAATTGTGTTCAACAAAACCTAAAAATACCGTAGCTATTAGATGCACGTAGACACCCCGCTTAAAATCACCTTGTTAAAAAGTTCTAGATGCCCCATTATACACATATTCAATTATTGCGCTTTAGATTTTTTTTAAAAAAAATATAACAATATCTTGATTTTATGGGATTCAATTTAAAGATAAAAATATGCTTGATTTTATATGTGATTTTTTAAACAATGAGACATAAAAAGTTATTTACGTTTTAAAAGGTAGGTGGAACATAAAAACATCATAAAGTCAATCTTAATATTTAATTTCAAACATTTATCTTGTTATGATTTCGAGATGTAACATAATTAACTAATGCTTTAATATCATACTTAAAGGCATGAAGGCAGTCGCTAATCGGGTCACTTAGACGGCACAAGTTAATTATAAAGACCGCGCTCTTATTCAATGCAAAAATAAGTAACAAGTGACGAGACTTGAGAAGGGAGAAATCTCCCTACTGAGACCAATGCCAATAAATGTTTATGGTTTCATGCTTGGAGTAGTACAATGGTAAATTCTGATTACAAACACTAGTTGTGTTATAAATTTACATTATATACAAATAATGTTGTATTCGACTTTTTACGTTATGAACATTTAAACTAGTTTTATACTCGTCCGGTGGGCGGACATTTAGTGTGACAATGGTAAAACTATCTTTTTTGTATTTTTAAACCAAAATAGTATATGTTTAAGATAATAACATAACTCGTTTAAAATATTATATGTGTAAAAAAGATGACCGACTTCATTAAAAATTCCAATTCATTTGGTCTCATATTCACTAAGTATATTTTTACCCATAAAGAAGCTCGGTTACTACGACCTTGTAATTGTTTGTATCTCAATAGTTTAACCATTGTATTATTTAGATCAATATTGGCATTGTATTTATGCATGTATATCGTGAATGCTAAAATGTGTGCTTTCACAATCCAAATACAATTCTTATATCTTGTTCAAGTTGCTAAAGACCAAATTGATGCACTAAAAACCACTTCAAGAATACTCTTTAATAGTTATAATGACTTGGAAATCGAATCTATCAAAGCGATAGAGCAACTTGAGTACCTTCCGATCGGACCATTGATTCGATCATATATTAAAGAAAAGGACGAATGCATCGAATGGTTAAACTCAAAACCGAATTTTTCAGTCGTGTATGTTTCATTTTGGTCACTAGCAATATTAACAATGGATCAAATGGAAGAGATAGCATTCGGGTTGTTAGCGACCAGGCAGCCATTTCTATGGGTGATCCAAGATGGTGAGCAAGCGGGACGATTAAGCAAAATAGAGAAGCTTCAAAAACAAGGGAAGATTGTAAACTGGTGTCCTCAGGTGGCGGTATTAAACCACCAATCAGTCGGTTGTTTTGTGACACATTGCGGGTGGAACTCGACGATCGAGGCGTTGGCTGCTGGTGTTCCAACAGTGGTATTGCCGCAGTGGACAGATCAGCCGACGAATGCGAAGATGGTTGAAGATGTGTGGAAAACAGGGGTGCGGGTGAAGAGGCGGCAGGGTGGTGGGGTGGTGGAAGGGGCTGAGATGCAGAGGTGTGTGGAGACGGTGGTGATGGCGGGAGATGATGGCGATGAGATGAGGCGGAACGCTCGTAAATGGCGAGATTTGGCGGCCGAAGCTCTCGACAACGGCGGATCCTCCACTGTCAAACTCCAAGCTTTCTTAGATGATGTTTATTAACAATATATTAAACTAATTTATTCACATAATGTTTTTCACTTTTAAGCGTAATGTCTTGGTCAATAAGTTACGAATAGCGGCTTTGGATGGGTGATTCTCTCGTAATAATAAAGTGTCTATCGACCTTGTGCTTCGATTATTTATAGAGTTACGAATCACTAATTTGGCTTCACTCGAACCCATATTTGGAACTCGCATTTGTTGCTGCCGAATAAACTAATTTAAAAATGGGATAACATGCTCGATAAGGCATGAGTTCTAATATCATAAGTGTTTCTTCGTAGGAACGTGTCACACCCGGCCCTGAGCGGCGGAAACAGCCGGGTGTCACATTCTCCCCTCGTTAAACGAATTTCGTCCCGAAATTTAGGAGACGTTGCTGGCAGAAGCCATATTCTGAAAGAGGTGTGGGTATTTTATGCGCATCTGATCTTCTCTTTCCCAAGTGAATTCAGGCCCACGCCTTGAGTTCCATTGAACTTTTACCAACTTGATTCTGCTTCTGCGCAACCTTTGTTCTTTCCAATCGGTTACTGCTATAGGCTCTGAATTTCTGCGCGAGAGCAGAACTTTCTCATCATCATTTCTTTCAATTCTTCCCAGGTCTTGTGAAGAGCAACTTCTCTCCCCAATGTTTTCACTTGAAGCTTCCACCAAGATGAAGCTGCTTCTTGGAACATGCAGGTCGCGTAAAGGACCTTCTGGTTTTCACTACATCCGCTGATGGAGAGAACTGTCTCCATCTTGTCAATCCAATTGTAGAGCCCAATGGCTCCTTCGGTGCCTTTAAACGGCCAAGGCCTACAGGCCATGAATGTTTTATAGGAGCATCCTTTGTCCAAGGCTCCTGATTCGGGTTCTGGGGTCTCGTTCTCTTGGCGACCCTGACTAGATTCGGCCTTGCTGGCCTCATGCGTTGCAATCGCCTGCGCGATTATTTCTGCGAGCTCCTCGGGTGTCATGGTAATTCCCTTGGCTCTGGTTGGAGGCATTCTTTTCATAAAAAGAAAATATAACAAACTTAGCGCATGTACTCAGAGCACATAATGTTCTTATCTCTAGACACTGTGACCCGTGTTCCTAAGTGCGTGTGTGATTTTTCTTTTGAAAATATTCTTTGAAAAATATTTCATGTGATTCCCCAAAGGTTATAGTCTAGGTTAAAAACTTCTTTTCCTAGTTCGCTATAACCAGTGCTCTGATACCAATCTGTCACACCCGGCCCTGAGCGGCGGAAACAGCCGGGTGTCACAGAACGCCCCCGAATTTGATCAATTACTCTTCGCGCTTTGTGAGCAGACATAGATAGATATCTATATATATTAACATAAAGCTTAACCTAAAGCGTATACTTCTGTTGTTCTCTTATTTAACATAAAGCTCGTCTCCTACTAATCAAAGATAGATATCTATATATATTATTATACATAAACAAACGTTTTTTAACGACGAGATCTATTATCGCTTTTTTGCATGTCCTCGGAAATTTAATGTAGGCGCAAATTCTCCTAATTTGTGTCATACCATACGATCTGTAATATAAATAGGTAAATGTTTATTTCCATTATGAATAGCAACAGTATGGTCCACCATTATGGGTATAATTAAGGGTGGCAAACCCAACCTAAACAGATTATTTTGGATCAAGATGGATAAACTTTAAAACTAAAATGGGTTAGGATGAATCATAAAAATTCTTTAAGTGGGTCAGGATGGGTTGGAAATAATATTATTTCGGAAATATACAAGTGAGTTTCATTTATAGGTTAAAATAGGTCAAAACAAGGTATCCAAGTTATCCAAAACTTATCTAATTCAAAATACCCAAACTATCACGTGCGAAACAAAAATCATCCGAAACCCAAAAAACAATCAAAACGAAACAAAAACCCCTGATCCGACTAAAACGAAACAAATAAACAAAAACGAAACTGAACCGAAATAGAAAAACGACCAAAACGAAACAATAAAAATCGGAATGAAACCGAAAAACTGACCAAAACGAAACAAAAAAGCGAAATGCAACCGAAAAGCTAACCAAAACACCGAATCGACCAAACCGAAACAAAACTGAATCGAAATAGAAAAACGACCAAAATGAAACAAAAAAACCGATATGAAACCGAAAACTTGACCAACGAAACAAGAAAAAAAAAGCGAAATGCAACTGAAAAGCTGACCAAAACAAAACAAAAACAGCGAACCGACCAAAACGAAACTGAATTGAAATAGAAAAACAACCAAAACGAAACAAAAAAAACCGATATGAAACCGATAAGCTGACCAAAATGAAACAAAAAAAAAGCGTAGTGCAGCTGAAAAGCTTATAAATACAAAACAAAAACACCAAATCGACCGAAACGAAACAAAAAAAATCAAAACAAAACTGAACCGAAATAGAAAAACGATCAAAACGAAACAAAAAAAACGAAATGCAACTGAAAAGCTAACCAAAACAAAACAAAAACACTGAACCAACCAAAACGAAACAAAAAAACCGAAACGAAACAGAACCGAAATAGAAAAACGACCGAAACGAAACCAAAAAACTGAATTGAAACTGAAAAACTGACCAAAAGTAAACATAAAAAAACTAAATGCAATTTAAAAACCGGACCAAAACGAATCAAAAACACCGAACCGACCAAAACGAAACAAAAAAACTGAAACGAAACTTAATCGAAATAGAAAATCGACAAAAACGATAAAAAAAAACCGATATGACACCGAAATCTAACTAAAACGAAACAATAAAAAGCGAAATGCAATCAAAAAGCTTACCAAAATGAAACAAAGAAACTGAAACGTAGCCGACCAAAATAAAACAAAATAATCAAAACGAAACAAAAAAAAACGAAATGAAACCGAAAAAACTGACTAAAACAAAACAACACTGAAACCTAAAAAACCGAGAAATCTAAACCGAGCAGATACCGAAACCAACTGAAATGAAAATAAACAAAACCGAACCGAAAAAAAAGCCCTGATAAACTCGAACATGAACCGGTACAAAATGGTTTTTTTTAACGAGGAAGACGTGGGAAACATTTTAGTTATTTTACATTTTGCGTTTTTATATATATTTTGAGTTATTATTTTTTAATAGTTTTTTTGAATATTTTTTTAGGGATTTTTAAAACCCTTTGTATGTCAACCTTTACTTGGGTCAAGATGAGTTAGCTTTACCCATCTTGACCCATATCCATCCTAACCTTTTATTTTAAAAATCCATCCTGACCCCATACACATCCCGACCCATGCCCATTCTGACCCATCACCCAAATCCAACCCAACTCACTCACATTGCCACCTCTAGGTATAGTGGTAGATGCCTAGGACCAGGTTATTATTATTTATTTTTCTTCTTTTCTGTTAAGTTTATTTATTTATTTTTAATAAATTATTCGCTACAAAAAGATTTTTTTTAGTGAACATGTCACAGCTTTGTAAGGCCCTGTTACCGGTGCCTCACTTTAACGTTTGATTTACTTATAAACACAGTTCTAAATATCAGAGTTAATAAAAACATTCGCGGAATATTAAAAACATTCAAACCATTTCATTACATAACCATATTTCTTGTCTTAACGATCATTCCAAATTATTTAACATAAAACATTGTCTTTAAAATGACATAACCTTTCCTTGAGATGCCAGTTTCTTCAAGTCCATGCCATGTGCTTCCTCTTACGCAAGCTGCCTCAACCTACTCACCTGCGTGCATACTAAATGTCAGCTACGCTGAGTGAGTTCTAGTTAATCATACAACATACAATCTGTCCTCATACTTGCACACGTGCCCGAAGGGGTGTACACTCATCATACATATTCTACATACATAACTATCCATCCTATTTAAAGAGCCTTCCGCCCTATAACCTCACAGATATTATAAGGGTCTGGTCCCTAACATCACAGATATTATAGAGGGTCTGGTCCCCAACATCACAGATATTATTAGGGTCTGGTCCCTACCATCATAGATATTATTAGGGTCTGGTCCTACCATCACAGATATTATTAGGGTCTGGTCCCTACCATCACAGATATTTTTAGGGTCTGGTCCCTACCATCACAGATATTTTTAGGGTCTGGTCCCTACCATCACAGATATTATTAAGGTTTGGTCCCTTTGTTTCATGCAATTGTACCATACCTGTTCTTACATACCTTTCTTGAAAATACGTGCAATCTCCGAAGAGCGTTCACGTACCATCAACATATCATACATACATTATGCTTACATCATATATATTCATACATACATCTTATCTTACATCATACATATCAATCACATCTTTAGCTACCACCTGACGGTACGTGCAATAGCCGAAGATCGTTCACGCACCGTCAAGCAGTCATCATACATAAATCATACAAGACATACACTTACCACTTAAGGTAACTGTATTAACTATCACATCGAGTATGCACACAGCCCCGAAACATAACAAGGAAGTGGGGCTAGAAACTCACCTGAATGCGGTTACGTTCACCGTTTATAGTAATCCCTTTCTTGAGTTGTGCACGACTAATTGTATAACAATTACACGTATCAATTAACTATCACTTCCCATGTCGTCTTTCTAGTTCAATTGCTACCCGCAACTAGGGGTTCTAGGGGCGGCAGCCCCTAGCGGGGTCTAAGGGGCAGAGCCCATGGCTGGGGTTAAACTGCCAGGTCAGCTTGGAAAAATTTTATTTCCATTAACTGTCTTAACACATTTTCTATTAGGATTTTAATTTATTTCCTAATTCGTTAACTCATTCCTCATAACGAATTAAGTCTGATTCGCTATCCGATTCGTTACCGAACTTAACTTAAGCGAACTTATATGTGGCGAAGTTATATGTACACGAACTTGTTTTCTGGCGAACTTAACAATCAGCGATCTTAGCTACTGGCAAAGTTAACAGCGGCGAACTTAGCTACTGGCGAAGTTAACAGCAACGAACTTAGCTATTGGCGAAGTTAACAGCAGCGAACTTAGCTAATGCCGAAGTTAACCGCAGCGAAGTTAGCTGCTGGCGAAGTTGCCGAGCAGTAGCCGCTGTTCGTTCCTAACCCTCGTAATCATTTCTGATTCAACGTAAAATACTTCGATATGATGTTAATAATTCCCGCAAACGTTTTCATGGCCATTTTTGAATAAACACGACCCGAAAGCGCATAAAGTTTGGACCTTTAAGATTAAAACGTTCAATACTAGGTCTAGGGTTTATTTTAAACGAGTCATAATCAGCCGTGAGTTCTTTAAGTTCGTTTCTCACATCAAGTTTACAACTTTACGTTTAACTTACACCCGATCTAGTCTCGTTCTAAGTTTCGAGGCTAAACGTTTATAAAAATGTAAGCTTTAAGATCAAGAACATACCTTTACGGGTTAGTTTGGTATTGGTTAGCTTGTTTAGGAACTCTAGATCTTGTATAAGACTCGGATAATGAAGATCTAACACAACTAACGCTCACTTGCTCTTGGATCTCGCTCGTGTCTCTCTCGGCCGTATAGGTGGTAGTATGTTTGTGTTTTGAGTGTGTAGAGAATAAGATGGAAAGAAATGAGGATTTAGGGTTTTAGGGTGGTTTAGGGGAGTATTTATACTCCTAAGGCCCATGAACCCTAAGCCTATCTCATCCATAATCCCATCTTAATTAATCTAAGTCCATGATCTTTTCTTTACTAATTATTAACGCGGAAATTACTAAACGTAACTTTCTTTATTTAATATTAGAATATTTAGGATGTTACAAGCTTCCTCCTAATTTTTTTTGTAAAGACGAAGAAAGAAATTCTATTTTCTCTCCTATTTACTACGGCGACGAAGAATCAAATTATCACTATATTTTTCCTTTTTCGACTTCTTTTTCCAAGTGCATGATAACCCCAAGGGGTTGTGGGTTTTTTTCTACCAATTGGGGCCCTCCCTTCACCACCCCCATGTGGATGGTCTACAAGGTTCGTAACTACTCCTCTTACTACAGGGCGCTTACCTAGCCAACGCTTAGATCCGACTCTACCCAAACTTTTCTGGTTCACCCCAACATTCCCCACTTATCTGACTGTTGCTGAGCAGTTTTTGGATATTAAACAGACCTTTATATAATTTATAATGTTCAACCCGTGTATGTATAACATGAATACCTAACATATTTATATAATAAATATTCTTACATTTCTGTTAATAATCTAAGTTAGAGTTAACAGAAAATGATATATATATATATATATATATATATTGAATAACGGATAGAATACAAAAATCCTTATCGTACATTAACGTACGCGACTCTTTTCACCCTTTGATTTCAAAACACACTAAACCCTAAAATTACTCTTCCTCTAGCCAACTACTGCCGCTGCCGTCTCCAACGCCATTGACCACCACTCGCCTGGCATCAACACTCTCCCGTCACTATCACCGTCGTCGACATCAAGTGTCCGGCAACTCGCCGGAAAAACACAGCGGATTCTCCTTTGTTCACAGGTTTGTTTTTAAGCAATTGGTTTAACAATTGATCAATTAAACTTCGAAATTGATCAAATTAATCATCAATTCATCCAAACAAACACATCTGGATCTTCAATTGAATCAATTTTTGACTTGAGCGTGACTGGTTTTTTCTTGAGCGTTTGAGCGTTTTCTTGTAATCATCTATAATAATCACATCAAATGGTATCAAAATCATCAATGTGTATCTAATTAATCATCAATTCATCCAAACAAACTGATCTGGATCTTTAATTGAATCAATTGTTGACATGAGTGTAACTGAGTTTCTTGAGCGTATGAGCCTTTTTGTTTTTCGGGCTGAGCGTTTTGTGTTTTGGGTTGAGTTTGATTCTCGTACGTTTTTGTACGTTAATAATTATTGTACGATAATCTAACTCTATATTTTTTTATAGCTAAATTAAAGCACAAAGACATGAGGGTGCCCACAATTAAAGAAACTTAAAGCTTTCTCTTTGAAAAGCAATACAAACATGGTGTTGAGGCATTATTGATCAACAGTTGAAAAAAGATGCATGCATTATTGATGAGCAACTATTACATCCCAAAAAACAGGGTGGGTTTATATTCAAATCCAGTTGGTTTGAATCTTGTTTGTTCCGTATTAAGAGATTGATTCTCTGTTTGTACTTTGTTTGTGTTGAATTCAAGTTATGTATCTGTTTTGACTGTTGAAGTAGTTAAGGATGGTTATAATAATTAGTTGATTGAAAGAAAGAATTCTTGTGGGGTGGTATATATTTACTGGATGTGCTAGTCTTTTTTGCTTTCAAAACTATTTCTTTGATAAGAGTTTCCCTCAACTTTACAATCTGTTGATGAACAACTATGTACACGTGTTTTATCAAGCACATTTTCTTGCACATTTCTCCTAGTGACAGATTCATCATACACAGTTTCACAATCACCATTGGAAACAAAAACATCAGTTTCATTCAAATCATTTTAAGGCATGCCAACATTAACACGTTCACAAGATACATGATTGTTCAAATTGTTTTTAACAGAAATATTATTACAGACGGGGTTAACAAATAATTGTTTGAATTCACAGCTGACCCAAAAACCGAATCTAAAATCTTTTTCACTCCATAACCCATATCCGTTTCCTCACATCTACTTCCTTCTACACAACCTGCCGAAGAAGATGAATTACCATTAGGACTAACTGATGAAATAGCTGGATCAACGGTTTTGGACACACGAGGAGCAAATGTCTTTGGTTTTGGCACATGCCAAAACCATAAACCATCTCATCCTCAGGTGGGGTGCTGAAACTAAAGTGAGGCATGCTAGTGTAATTTTCATTGAAAGGAGGTGGTACAGCGGTATTATCATAACCTATGCCTGTCTTTTGTTTCACCCCAATCTGGACCCAATGATTCCATTTAATTTATCAGATGCTAACTCAAACCTTTCTACGACTATTTTCCTTTGAGCTAGTTCTAACTCTAGCTTCTCAAATTTAGCATTTAATTTTATAACACATCTTTCGTGGTGCTCAGCTAGTTTGTCAGACTGAAATAATTTTTCGTTAAGTTTAGCCATATCTTTGTTATGAGTCTTAATCCTAGCGGCAAATATTTTGTCAGCTTTCTTATATTCATCGTTCTGGCATCTAAGGGCAAGATGTTCATCAATTAATGCAAGATTGTGAGTTATATAGTTTCTAATCTTATCTATACAAGCTTGAGTACAAAGTTTATGTACCCCGGGAATGTCAGAGACACATGGAGATGTTTCAGCAACGGGGCTTGATGAGGTACTAGCTTCATTTGCAAATGTCATCCCAACAAAAGTAGGATTGATTTAAATTGGTTATCTTTCCAATCTGGTTTTGCTCCCTCAGCCGTTCTAGTGATGATGGCCTTAGAGCTTGACCCGGGGTTCCCTTTTGATGTGGTTCCTTGACTGATTCTTGGAACCCTTGTATTTGAGGAGTAGCTCTAAACATGCCTTTTGTCACTTCGCTTCACACTTTTATTATCAGAAATTTCTGTGATCTTGATGTGCTTTCCTACCGCATGTGGATTAGTGCATTTCCTTGCGAAGTGCCCCAATTTATTACAGTTTTAGCAACAAAGCTTTTTTTGTTGAACCCAAAAGTTAGCGGCTTTGGATGGATGATCAACCAAAAAGTTATTGTAACGAGTTTTTGATTGAATGTTCTCTTGTAATATAATAACATGTTTATCGACCTTGTGCTTGGATTATTTATATGGTTATAAATTATATAATTTATATTGTTCAACCCGTGTATGTATAACATGAATACCTAACATATTTATATAATAAATATTCTTACAATTCTGTTAATAGTCTAAAGTTAGAGCTAACAGAAAATGATATATATATATATATATATATATATATATATATATATATATATATATTTTTGATACCTAAATTAAAGCACAAAGACATGAGGGTGCCCACAATTAAAGAAAGTTAAAGCTTCCTCTTGGAAAAGTAAGCATTATTGATCTCACTAATAATAAAACAATGGTGTTGATGCGTTATTGATCAGCGCGCAGTTGAAAAAAAGATGTATGCATTATATATTGATGAGCAACTATTACAT
Organism: Bidens hawaiensis; assembly: GCF_021521415.1. Lineage (NCBI taxonomy): Eukaryota > Viridiplantae > Streptophyta > Magnoliopsida > Asterales > Asteraceae > Bidens > Bidens hawaiensis. The sequence continues at coordinate 18,477 of NW_027505143.1, forward strand.
CTCAAAAAACAGGGTGGGTTTATATTCAAATCCAGTTGGTTTGAATCTTGTTTGTTTCGTATTTAGAGATTGATTCTCTGTTTGCACTTTGTTCGTTCATGTTGATCGAATTCAAGTTATGTATCTGTTTTGACTCTTGAAGTAAGTATAATAAGATTTGGATCAGTTCTTGTTTTGAGTTTGAAGTAAGTACTACTTTCATAAATTCAATTCTTTTCTCCTTCATCCATGAGTTGATAATTAGTGTCCTTGTTTCTTGGTTCACCTCATAATCTTCTTCTTCCCAATTTCCCTTTAAACTATAATATATATATATATATATATATATATATATATATATATTTATATTTTCCATCATATATAAAAGAATGACTGAGGCTGTTACCGCCCTAGTTGGAAAAGTAGTGGACTACTTATGTGGTGTGGCTAAAACCGAGATAACCTACATTTGGAACTGCTCTGAGAATGTTAAAATTTTGAAAAACGAAATCGAAAAGCTCTCGAATATGAAGGGAAGGGTTCAACAACAGATAGATTTGGCTAAATCTAAAGGAGAAATTCTCCTAAAAGGCGTTGATGAGTGGATGAAGAAAGCTGATGCTGAATTATCCGATGCCACAGAGTTTATTGCCAAAGAAGCAAAAGCCAAGAAAACATGCTTAAACTTACGGTTTTGTGTCAATTTGAGCACCGTCCGCCAGCTCAGTATGACGGCAATAGAAATTCTTTTGTACAACATCATCAAAGGGACGGTAAGGATTTTGAAACTCGTGTTTCGCTTCCTGCACCCGCCCCAGGATTCACAGACCTCTACCGTAGAAAAAGTCTTGAAAATATTGATACCCAAAAGTTAACTTTGAAGAAAATCATTGAAGCCATAGAAGATGACAAGATACAAATAGTTGGAATCAATGGGTTAGGAGGTGTAGAGGCGGCAGGGTGGTGGAAGGTGTTGAAATTCTGAGGTGTGTGGAGATGATGATGGCGGGAGAAGACGGCGGTGATATGAGACGGAATGCACCTAAATGGCAGGATTTGGCGGCCGAAGCTCTCGGCAACGGCGGATCCTCCACCGTCAACCTCCAAGCTTTCTTAGATGATGCTTGATAACCATCTATTAAACTAATTTATTCGCAAATAATGTTTTTCACTTTTAAACGTTTACCCATACATGTATGGTAATGCTTTGGTTACCAAGTTAAGGTTAGATCTATAAATATAGGAAATTCGATATAGCGTCGTTGGATGGATGATCAATAATAATTATTATGCTGAGTTTCTAAATAAGTTTCTCTCGCAATAATAAAGTGTTTATCAAACTTGCACTTGGTATATTACAACCTCACCTATATAACCCTCACATGCTCTCATAAATAATACATTTTGATTATTTGTAGAGTTATGAGTTATATAATACCTAACCTATTTATAAATATACTTATAATTCTGTTTAGAAAGTGATGGGCTCCAGGTGGATATTTGCTTTTTGATCATATCTCACCTACAATATAATACAAACAAAGGATTAAGTAATTAAAGATACTTTTTTCAGATGCATTATTGATCAGCAATTATCTTACCTACAATACAATACAAGCAAAGGATTAATTAAAGATAACTTTTCTAGGATGCATTATTGATCAACAATTATTTCTCCCTGTTTACTTTGATCTCAATAACCAGGTTTATATTTAAATCAAGTTGGTTTAAAGATATTATTGTGTATTAAGAGATTGATTATCTGTTACTACTATCATACTTGGTAAGTTTTGTATTTGTTTTGACTGTTACGCATACATAATAATTACATATGAGAGGAACTAGTGAACTCAATCACCACTTGCTGCAGTTACTCAATTAATAATTTGTGTCAATCAGTGTCCTTGTTCTTAATTTCCCTTTAAACTATATATTTTCCATCCAAAGCCGAAACCATCAGAAAACAATGACTGAGGCCGTTAGCGCCCTAGTTGGAAAAGTAGTCGACTACTTATGTGATGCGGCTAAGACCGAGATAACCTACATTTGGAACTGCTCTGAAAATGTTAAAATTTTGAAAAACGAAATCAAAAAGCTCTCGAATATGAAGGGAAGGGTTCAACAACAGATAGATTTGGCTAAATCTAAAGGAGAAATTCTCCTAAAAGGCGTTGAAGAGTGGATGAAGAAAGCTGACGCTGAATTATCCGATGCCACAGAGTTTATTGCCAAAGAAGCGAAAGCCAAGAAAACATGCTTAAACATACGGTTTTGTGTCAATTTGAGCACCCTCCGCCAGATCAGTATGACGGCAATAGAAAGAACTTCTTTTGTTCAACAGCACCAAAGTGACGGTAAGGATTTTGAAACTCGTGTTTCGCTTCCTGCACCCGCCCTAGGATTCACAGACCTCTACCGTAGAAAAAGTCTTGAAAATATTGATACCCAAAAGTTAACTTTGAAGAAAATCATTGAAGCCATAGAAGATGACAAGATACAAATAGTTGGAATCAATGGGTTAGGAGGTGTAGGTAAAACTACACTAGCTAGTGAAGTTGCTGCAGAAATGAAGAATCAATTTGCAGATATTGTGTTTATAACAGTCTCACAAACAATTGATTATCAAAGGATTCAAGAAAAGGTTAAAAAAGCTGCTCCAAGAATAATAAATGGAGAGAAGGTTCTGATAATTCTTGATGACGTTTGGGAGGAACTGAAGCTACAGGACGTTGGCATCCCGTGTGGGTTTGACAACATGAATTGCAAGATTTTGGTTACATCCAGAATCAAAGATGTGTGTGAGGCAATGAATGCTCAGAAGAATATTTTGGTAAACCCTTTGCAAGACGACGAATCATGGACCCTTTTTGAGCGAGTAGTTGGTAAAAGCGGATGGGACAGTACATTGAAAGAAGTTGCACTGAAGATTGTCAAAGAATGTGGTGGACTACCACTTTTTATTCAAGCTGTAGGAAAAGCTTTGAAAAACAAGGAATATAAAATTTGGGAGGCAACGCTTGATCGACTACAAGATCCAACCGATGAGGATGCTCCCTTTAAAAGAAACGGAATAATGCAACTGAAGCTAAGCTACGACTATCTTGAAAGCGAAGTAGCTAAATCGTGCTTCTTATTGTGTAGTATGTTCCCAGAAGATGGAACCATTGGCTTTAAAAGGCTGACGTATTATTGTCTGTGTCTAGGGATATTTGATAATCACGACGGCGATATTCAGGGTGCAAAATATAGAGTTCTATTTGCCGTTGACTCCCTTAAATCATCTTTCTTGTTATTGCCTGAACGAGAAGAAGGTGAAGAACTATTCAAAATGCACGACCTTGTTCGTGATATGGCAAGGCTCGTTACTTCTAAAGGTAATTACAAGTTTTGGGTGGAATCTGGAAGAGGTTTAAGGCAATGGCAACCAAAAAAATACTTAGAAAGCTACAAGAAAATATCGCTCATCGGAAATAGAATTAGTGAGCTTCATGATCATGACCTTCTTTTCCCATACCTTGACACTCTCCTTATACAAGACAACATTATACTCTCAGTTGTTCCTGACGAGTTCTTTCGAGGCATGGAAAAACTAAAAGTTTTAGATATGTCACGTAATGACATGTCATCTCTTCCACAATCACTAAAGAAACTTACATTACTCCGTATGCTTGATCTTAGTGGAAATGAATCTCTCAACGAAATTTCTATACTTGGGGAGTTAACATGTCTTGAGATTCTAAAGCTCAGATATACTGGAGTTACAAATATCCCTAAAGAGATCGGGCAGTTGACCAATCTAAGGTTGTTAGATGTTTACTTATGTGAATCTCTATCTTAGGTAACACCTGGTGTCATATCGAAGCTCATTAAGTTGGAAGAGTTGTATGTTGGCTTGAGGAAGAGTAGTTGTAGTTTTCTCCTGGAACTAAACAAGTCGCTTAAAATTCTACATTTAAAAGTTCCAGAATTGCATTGTATTCCTGAAGATTTCCACTTTGAAACTCTGATGGGATTTCTCATCGAGGACGACTTTTACAAGGACTATCCAATATATGATTGTAAACGCACCCTACATCTTACAAAAAGTAGCCTCCCACTCACGATGCGAGTTATGAAACTGATTCAGGCAAGTGAATGTTTAATTTTATCGTCTATAAAAGATATGAATCTTGGTGAAGACATGTGACTTGGATGTAAAACAAAGGAAGGTTTTTTCCCAAGTGGAAAACATCTGGTTATACGAGCTCGATAGGTTGGAAGTTTTATGGGACAGGCCACTTCAATATATAAGCTTTTGTAATCTAACGAGTTTCACGATTTGGCATTGCCCTTCTTTATTGACCTTATTCCCTTTAAGTGTAGCAAAAGGGTTAGTCAATCTTAGAGATATACATATTGACAACTGTAGGAGTTTGTCGGTTGTCATTTCGGCAGGAGATGAGCGGACAACTGGAAGTGAAATTGAATCGGTGGACACATATATCATGTTACCTCTTACCAATATTAAGCTTGTTAATCTTCCCAAACTCGAGAGCTTTTACTCTGGTCATTCTAACATAAAATATCCTTATTTGGAGAATATGATTGTGAAAAATTGTCCAAGCATGAAGAGATGGAGTTATGGAGAGAATCATTTACCCAAGATCAGATTTGAGCATCAAGGGAGATCATATAGTAATGTTGATGAATACATTAATGATGTACAACATGAGGTATGGGCAATACATACTCTAATAGTTATAAATTAATAATATCGCCTTGCCATGTATATTAACTTATTACTTATTACTGTTACAGACGGATGGAAACTTGATTATTTGGAAGTGGTCATGGGATGATACAAACAAGGATATTTTACGAGTGCGAGAACAGGTAGATGCTTAAACACTATTATTGGAAGGGATATGATAAAAAGTAAAAAAAAAAAAAAAAGTCAGTTGTGTCTAAAAAAGTATTGGAAGCCATCAGAAGACGTCACATGTCACAAGCTGTTGGATGGTAATTGTGTTCAACAAAACCTAAATATACCGTATCTATTAGACGCACGTAGACACCCTTCTTAAAATCACCGTTTTAAAAAGTACTAGACGCCTAGATAAAAATTTTTGGATGCCCCATTATACACATACCCAATTTATCGCTCTTTAGATTTTTTTAAAATATATAACAATATCATATTCTATTTAAAGATAAAAATATGCTTGATTTTTACGTGTAACTTTTAAACAATGAGATATATAAAAAGTTATTTGCATTTTAAAAGGTAGGCGGAACATTAAAAACATCATATAGCTGGTCTTAATATTTAAGTTCAAATATTTATCTTGTTATGATTTCTAGATGTAACATAACTAATGCTTTACTATCATAATTAAAGGCAGAAAGGCAATCGATTATCAGGTCACTTAGAAAGAACATAAAAATTACAAGAGCCGCGTTCTTATTCCAAGCAGCAGCGGGTGATGAGACTTGAGAAGGGAGAATGCTCCCTACTGAGACCAACCCAATTTACGTTATGGTTTCATGCTTGGAGTAGTTGTACAATGGTAAATTCTGATTACAAACACTAGTTGTGTTATAAATTTACATTATATACAAATAATGTTGTATTCAACTTTTTATGTTATGAACATTTAAAACTAGTTTTATACTCGTCCGGTGGACGGGCATTTAGTGTGACAATGGTAAAACTATATTTTTTGTATTTTTAAACCAAAATAGTATATGTTTAAAATAAAAGCATAATTCATTTAAAATATTGTATGTGTAAAAAAGATGACCGACTTCATTAATAGTTCTAACTCATTTGGTCTCATATTCACTAAGTATTTTTTTACCCATAAAGAAGCTTGGTTACTATGACCTTGTAATTATTTGTATCCCTATAGTTTAGCCATTGCATTATTTAGATCAGTATTGGCATCGCATTTATACGGGTTACACATATTACTTGAGACGACCAGTTAGCCGATGCTCTAACCAATCCGCTACCTCGATCAAGATTTAATTATCTAATATCTAAGGTTGGACTAACAACAAGACCGTCCATCTTATGGGAGCATATCAAGGAATGTAGCAAATAAATTAATCCAAATGGAGGAAATCAAGTCAAATCAAATAAGTAGAAATATTCTCTCCACAAGTTTAGCTTTACAAATATCTTGTAATTATTTGTACGTATCACATTAGTTTAACAATTGCATTATTTAGATCAATATTGGCATTGTATTTATACATGTATATCGTGAATACTAAAATGTATGCTTTCACAATCCAACAATTCTTATATCTTGTTCAAGTTGCTAAAGACCAAATTGATGCACTAAAAACCACTTCAAGAATACTCCTTAATAGTTTAATGACTTGGAAATCGAATCAATCAAAGCGATCGAGCAACTTGAGTACCTTCCGATCGGGAGATGGTGATGGGTGAGGTGGTGGAAGGTGTTGAGATTTTGAGGTGATGGGCTTGTATTATCTATCAAATCCCAAATCTACCCATTTTAGTGGAGTTTTTCATTGTCGGCCTGAAACTCATATTGTACAGCCAAGTGGAAAAACACTGAAGCACATAAATTAATGTAAATAAAGAAAAAGGGTTTTCTAGCTAATCGTGGATGGGTTCGGAAGAATTGAATTTGGTTTTTTTTAGACCATAGCCCCGATGTACCGAAGCCCCATGCAATGCAAATAATAGCTACGAGTTGTTGTAAGAGCTGTTGCGCGAGTACTATATCACGAACTAACAAGAGAGGAACTACGAGCAGAAATCAGTAGTCACTCTTCGACTTAAAAAAATGATAAATCAAGAAAATGAATGAAAACTCTTCAGTCTCTTGAGCGGCCGTTCACGTCAGGAATCAAGGTTGTTGATGTAGTTGCTATTCTTTCTTTTTTTTCGTCTCGATTGGAAAGAGTTTGGTGTTCAGTGTACCGCTCCGTGGGTACAAGATCAAAAAGAATGCATTGGATGGATGCCCGGGCATTGAGAAGGAAGGACGCTTTAAGAGGCGAAAGGCCATAGGGAGATACCGTCTGTGATCCATGGATCTCCGATTGGGAAACCTATCCAAGCTCCGTGGCTAGTCTGCACTCTTTGGACTTTTCAAACTTAGCGAACTGAAACATCTGAGTAGCTAAAGGAAGGAAAATCAACCGAGACCCCATTAGTGGCGGCGAGCGAGATCGGATTGGGGCTTTGAAGAAAAACAAAGACGAAGCTTCGTTCCTCAGCAAAGTGTTCATTTTTTTTCGCCAGGTTTTATTCTCTTTCTTTTTTGATTGGATGATGGAAAAACCAGCAAGCTACGGCGTGAAAGCTTACCTTCTTCTCTTCTGGAGAAAGGGCTTTCTTTATAGATGAAGACGTTGAGTAAGGGGGCGGAGCTTGAAGAGCGAAGCGAGCTACGCTACCCTATTACGTTTTTCAGCAACAAGCTACGGTCTAACGCTTGCCTCTGGTGGCTAACCTAGGTTAGGGCGAAAACTCCAAAACTAGGGTTCACTACAAAAAAAGTAACCATCAGAGACTAAATTATCAAGGACTGATATATCAGTCTCGATTACATAGTATCAGTCACTAAAAGTAGTAGGGACTGGTTTTTAGGGACTGGTTTTTATGTGACAAGTGTTAGTGACTCACAATCAGTCGTTAATACTTTGACACCTTATTCGGGACCATATTTCAGTCCCGGATGTGCTTAGGAAATATAAGGTTTTGGTGGAAACTTACTGTCAACTGAATTTCAGTCCCAAATATGTAATGAAAAATTTCTCAAATGTATGGCGACTAATCATGAGTCTCTACAATAAAAGGAACATATTGAGATTGTGAGTAAAGTGTTAGGGACTGATGTTCCTGACTCAAATACTTTGTATTTGGGACTGATTTTTAGATGTCGGTAGTATTGTGGACTCATTTCTACGCGACATGTTGTAGTGACTAATAATCAGTCGCTAATATTTAGACACCATATTTGAGACTAAATACAAGTCTAAAAATGTTCCTCTATAATGGAAAAATGGGGAAACTTTCTTTGAGACTAATTTTCAATCAGTAATTTTGAGGGAATGCGTTAGGGACTAATAGTCCTTATTGCTTTCAAAACATGACAAATTAGAGACTAGTATTTAGTCTTGAACATCTTTTAGTATTGGTAATGAGTATGACCATTAGATTGTTAGAATTACCCGCCCATTAGGTTTTTACAAATTACCCATTAGGTATTTATGGTCACGTAAACGTGACATGAATGTTTTGGTAATTGGGTAAACCTATCACTGTACACGTCTCATACTAAATTATTATATATAACATTTAAGAGCTTTGGTTCTGCCAATTGGGTCACTTGGTGGCACCATATTCGTTCACGTTGTTTATTTTTGTTACATTTTACTTCCGGTACCGTAACGAAAACAGACTAAATGCCAATTTTTTTTAGTTCCAAACCTTCCTCTAATAATCAGGTAAGCTTTCAAGCCCCTTGACTTTCTATTAGATTAGTTTAGTCAAGGGCGCTGTGAACTGTAATTGTGAAAAGGTTGGAAGATCTGGCCAAAGAAGGTGATAGCCCAGTAGATTCGTTCCCATGGTTCGATCCTTCCCAGTAAAACGCGGCGTGTTCGATCCTTCCCAGTAGAGCGTATGAAGTCGATGGCCCGAGGTAGAGCACTCAATGGGCTAGGGTGGCCCCATTTCGCCTTACCAACCCTAAGGAAACTCCGAATACAGGCCTAGATCGTTTGTACAGACAGACTTTTTGGGTGCTAAGATCCAAAGTCGAGAGGGAAACAGCCCAGATCGTACGCTAAGGTCCCTAAGCAATCACTTAGTGGAAAAGGAAGTGATCGAGCGATGACAACCAGGAGGTGGGCTTGGAAGCAGCCATCCTTTGAAGAAAGCGTAATAGCTACGAGCTGCTGTAAGAGCTATTACGTTTTGGTGTCTGAAGATGATGATGGCGGGAAAAGACGGCGGTGATATGAGATGGAATGCACATAAAGGGCGTTTTTTGACGGCTAAAGCTCTCGAAAATGGCGGATCCACTACAGTCAACCTTCAAGCTTTCTTAGATGATGCTTGATAACAATCTATTAAGCTAACTGATTCAAATGTTGTTTTTCACTATTAAACATTTATTGTAACAACTCGGGTTTTTCGAATTTATTTAACACCCGACTCGTTTCGACGTCCGGGTTATTTTATTTAATATGATGTGTTTATCGAGTTATATTTAATAATTTAAATTTATATCTTTAAAGTTTTATACATTATTAGCCCGAAGTATAAAGTTCTATCCATTTATTTATCCATCTCCAATCTTGAGGGACCTGTATGTAATTTCTGATAATCCATTTTACAATATGGATAATCCAACAACCAAACCCGACCCGTAATCATCCTTGTGAACCGGCGGGCAATCAATCAATCAATTAACAGGTCAAAATTGTTTGTAACCAACTTTTGATTAAGGAAATCAAATTCGTGCATGATTCGCGGCATCACCGTTAATGTAATTGAACTAATTTGACCCTGTTGACTCGTTCTTCCTTGTTTAGACCTAGCTGTAAACCCTAATCTCGTTGTCTATATAAACGATCTCATAAACGCAATCAAACTCACACCCACCTTCTCATAACAGTCGCAAATTTTTCCCCTAACCTTAATCGTATTACCGGGTTCATTTGATTGCTGTTCTTGATCCTTTTGTAGCCGTCCGCTGTGTAGTCTATTTAACCCACTTCTGATCGACACTTGAGGTAACTAAAAACATGGTTAGATTCGCGATATGATACTTAACAAAAGCCCCAAGGTTAATTGAACAATCAAGGATCAGATTGATCGATTAACTTTGCCAGGGTTCTTATGTTATCCTGGTTGCTTTCTGCTTCTTTTTAAAACAATTCGGGTCTAAGTTCTATTGCATATAGCTTGATGGCACTGCTGGTTAAACAATTGACTGATAGGGGGGTAGGTTGCGGGTTTGACCCCCTGCCACCCCAAGTTTGTATTATTCTTGTTAGTTTTTCTTTTAAACCATTTTAATATGTATAATAGTAATAATAATGAATAAATAAAATTGTTTTATTAAAAACCGATCATAGAACGTATGTTTTCTCGCACCTTTCATCTGTGTATGTACATATATGTAGACATATACATATATATAATATAACGTAAACTAATATTTTTAGCATACTATATATATATATATATAAAGCAAACTTTATATATATATATTTATATAATTTAATAAACTTATAGTTTTTAAAGATGTATTTCATATAATATTTTTTATATTAAATATTATAATACGTTTAACGGGACTAATAAACTAATAATGTTTTTAAGATGTGTTTTACCTATATAAACCAAACTAATAATTTTTTAAAATAATAGATTATAAGAATATGTTAAAAGAATATAATTTTATCTTATATATATTATAATATTAATGTTTTACTAGTTGTCGTAATTAAATCTTGTACTTAGCATATCCGTTTGCTCTTGTCCTCTCTTAGGCTTTAGCGTTCGTGTGTGATCCTTTTTCCTTATTCTCATCATCTTAATCATCCTCGTTCATCTTTGAGGTGGGTACCACATTTCCCTCTTTTTACTCGTTTTCATACTGTTTTGGGGACATATGCGTAAATATATTTCTCATATATATACTTATACACAAAAACTGCAACTTTATCTTATGTGTTAACAACTTATATCTTACTTGTTTACGTGCTTACTTGCTTTATCTGCTTCCGCATTCGGAGAGGTCCAACATAATCTCAGTCTAGTATGATCATACGCCAGTCGTTATAGCTTTGTGCTTCTCGACATCTCAGTTATACTTGCTCATTTGGTTAATTTGTTATACTCATATGACTTGTTGCAAATACTTATTTTCTCTACGAACATTTAAACTGGTGTGTTGCTCACTTAACTTTGTGTTGACAAAACCTTTCTATTTTCAACGCATATGCAGGTTATCAAGCTTGTTTGGAAGAAAAACTTAGGATTGCATGCTAGAGAAAATAAACAAGATTATAGACTTTGATTTATTTGTATTGTCTTATTTATTTGAAATATGGATTTTGTATTTGATGTTTTTCATTATTTAATTAACTTAATAGATATTGTCATATTAATTATTGTATGATAGTAACCTCTGAAAAGCTGTGAGCAATAAGTTCGTCTCGACATTTCCGCCGTAGGTTGGGGTGTGACATTTATGGTAATGTCTTGGTCATCAAGGTAATAGGGTTTGGGTAACTGCTTTAAATGGGTGATCAATACATGGTTATTGAAAGGAGTTTTTGTTAGGACATGGGTCATGATTTTATAAAAGATATTAATAAAATAAATGAATAATCTTTTTATACAATTTGGGAAACTGTAATACATATACCGTATACAAATCTGAACGAGAATAACAACAAATATAACATATATACATGTCTTGATTCATACCGAAAACTCTGAATTGTGCTCCAAAAGCTAATTCTTGAAACCGGGCCAAGTCGAGTTGATCATTGTGTTGAAAGCGCATTGGAACTGCATTGACTGAGACCTACCTAGACATGAGCGTCACCTCATAGACATGTCTTCTTATGTCGTCATTCTCTTGGTGAACCTGTCTTGATCACCAAAAGCCATCCGTATTTTCCTAGCTGCAAGATTGAACAAGATGTGGTTCTTGGTTGTGGCTGAGCATTTATGTTAAACAGAGGTCCCTTAAAACAGATTTCGGGCTACCTCCGCGAGCCCGTCTGTTTTCCAGGGTACAATAGCTGAAGCAATATGTACTGCCAGGATTACCCTAGCAACCGAACTATATTTGTAACGAGAGATCGGGATCGAGATCGAGAGAGAGTTGGAACTGAGAACACGTATCATCGGCAATAAGCCGTTTGGTTTTATGTGCATGGTAACGAGCTGGTAGGATGTGTGTGAATTCGGGTCGTGAGTGATCTAGTTTGTCGGTGTGTCAAAACTGCTCACCCGAACGTTCTATATATAGTGGGTCAGGTGGTGACTCACCATGACACATGTCAACACAAGACACACACACACACGTGACACATGTCACTGAGGTGTCACACATGCAACACACTCACCTGCAACACACTCACCTGGTGACGACACATGTCACTGATGTGTCACACATGCATCACACACTCACCTGGTGACGACACGTCATTGAGGTGTCACACACTCGCTACACAATCGACACATGTCACGTGTTCAACCACCAAAAATACTAAGGCGTCTCTCAAGCGGTCTACCAATGTGGGCAAACTCATTTATATTTTTACCAATGTTTAAGTTCTCAACTACACACTTTAAAGTATTGATATCGTATTCATCTCTACTTTTTGGACACATTAATAATTTATTATTACTAATAAATTGGATGTGGCTCAATGGTAGAGCATTCACTTTACAAGTGAGAGGTAGGGGGTTTAAACTTTACTATCACCAATTTATATGGAAGATATGAGGGATGACCCTGGCTTGCCAGGGTTCGAGTCATGATCTCACCCGGTTTTACCGGCTCCTCGCTGTCGTGCCATTTGGCGGGAGTGGGGGTTGGGTTTTATCCGGTGAATCCCTCGATCAATAGGTGGACCGCTAGGGGCTCCGTCCATCCGGACTAGTGGCCGGCTCGGGCTACCTTTAGCCAATGGGGCCCGCGTACAGAGTACCCGACATTACTTAGTTGGTCTTTTTAAAAAAAGTAACAAATACTATTAAATATTATTTATCCAAAAATTTTTAACAGTTTTGAGTGGGTTTTCTTTTGCAATAATAAAGAATTTATCAACTATGTGCCTTGATATAATACAATCTCACTTATATAACCTGCGAATGCTCTCATAAATTATGCATTTTGATCATTTATAAAGTTATGATTTATATAATTTATATTGTTCAACCAAATGTATGTATAATACGGATACCAAACCTAGATATCAATATACTTGTAATTCTGTTATGTAGTTAACAAAAGATGATATATATCTTTCTCTATTTTTTCCCCACTTTTGATACCTAAAGTAAAACACAAGAAATGGAATTGAGAGGGAGCCCACAATTAAAGCATAACGGGTATATTTAGAGTCTCATTCTAATATATTCCTTCCTTGTTTTCTTTCACACCCTAAAGTTTGTCTTTGAGAGCAGACATTCTTTCCTTGTGCATTGAGACACCCAAATTAAACATAAAAAATAAGGTTCTCTAAAAACGAATTTATATTTTGGTTCACCTCAATTTATCTATAAACTATTTTCCATCCAAAGTCCAAACCATCATAAAACAATGACTGAGGTCGTTAGCGCCTTGGTTGGAAAAGTAGTGGACCACTTATTTGGGGCGGCTAAAACCGAGCTAACCTACATTTGGAACTACTCTGAAATTGTTAGGAACTTGAAAAACGAAATCGAAAAGCTCTCAAGTATGAAGGGAAGGATTCAACAACAGATTGATTTGGCAAAATCTAAAGGTGAAGTTCTCTTAAAAGGCGCTGAAGAGTGGATGAAGAAAGCAGATGCTGAAATGTCCGACGCCACACAGTTTATTGCTGAAGAAGCGAAAGCCAAGAAGACATGTTTAAGCATACGGTTCTGTGTAAATTTGAGCACCATCCTTCAGTTCAGTAAGACAACAACAAGAAGAACTTCTTATCTTCAACAGCACCAAAGAGATGGTAAGGATTTTGAAACTTGTGTTTCGCTTCCTGCACGCACCCCTGGATTTATCGACTTCTACCGTAGAAAAAGTCTTGAAAATATTGATACCCAAAAGTTAACTTTGAAGAAAATCATTGAAGCCATAGAAGATGACAAGATACAAATAGTTGGAATCAATGGGTTAGGAGGTGTAGGTAAAACTACACTAGCTAGTGAAGTTGCTGCAGAAATGAAGAATCAATTTGCAGATATTGTGTTTGTAACAGTTTCGCAAACGATTGATGCTAAAGTGATTCAAGAGAAGGTTCGAGTTGTGGCACAAAGAATTATCAATGGATTCTAATAATTCTTGATGACGTTTGGGAGGAATTGAAGCTAGAGGAAATTGGCATCCCATGTGGGAGTGACAACATGAATTGCAAGATTTTGGTCACATCTAGAAGCAAAGACGTGTGTGAGGCCATGAATGCTCAGAAGAATATTTCGGTAAACCCTTTGCAAGATGAAGAAGCATGGATCCTTTTTGAGCGCGTGGTTGGTAAAACCGAATGGGACAATACATTGAAAGAAGTTGCAATGAATATTGTCAAAGAATGTGGTGGACTACCACTTTTTATTCAAGCTGTAGGAAAAGCTTTGAAAAATAAAGAATATAAAAGTTGGGAGGCAACACTTGCTCGACTGCAGGATCCAACCGATGAGGATGCTCACTTCAAAAGAAAGGGAATAATGCAACTGAAGCTAAGCTATGACTATCTTGAAAGTGAAGTAGCTAAATTGTGCTTCTTATTGTGTAGTATGTTCCCAGAAGATGGAATCATTGGCTTTAAAAGGTTGACATATTATTGTCTGGGTCTAGGGATATTTAATGATCACGATAGCAGTATTCAGGGTACAAAGTATAGAGTTCAACTAGCTGTTGACTCCCTTAAATCATCTTTCTTGTTACTTCCTGTCCGAGAAGGAGAAGAAGATGATGAAGAATTATTCAAAATGCACGACCTTGTTCGTGATATGGCAAGGCTCATTACTTCTAAAGGTAATGACAAGTTTTGGGTGGAATCTGGAAGAGGTTTGAGAGAATGGCAACCAAAAAATGCTTAGAAGGCTACAAGAAAATATCGCTCATGGGAAATAGAATTCGTGAGCTTCATGCTCATGATGTTGTTTTCCCACACCTTGACACTTTTCTTATACAACATAACTATATACGTTCAGTTCATGATGAATTCTTTCAAGGCATGGAAAAACTGAAACTATTAGACATGTCATGTAATTTCATGCTATCTCTTCCACGATCACTAAAGAAACTCTCATTACTTCGTATGCTTGATTTAAGTAGAAATATATTACTCAGTGAAATTTCTATTCTTGGGGAGTTAACATGTCTTGAGATTTTAAAGCTCAGAAATACTAGAGTTACAAATATCCCTAAAGAGATCGGGCAATTGACCAAGTTAAGGTTGTTAGATGTTTACTCGTGTAAAGATCTATCTTATGTGACACCTGGTGTCATATCAAAGCTCATTAAGTTGGAAGAGTTGTATGTTGGGTTGTCAAAGACTAATTGTAACTTTCTCCTAGAACTAAATGAGTCGCTTAAAATTCTACATTTAGAAGTTCCTGAATTGCTTTGTATTCCTGAAGATTTCCACTTTGAAACTCTGATGGGATTTCTCATAAAGGACGACTTTTTCGAAGACCTTCCAACATATGATTGTAAACGCATCCTACGTCTTACAAAAAGTAGCCTCCCACTCACGATGCGAGTTATGAAACTGATTCAGGCAAGCGAATGTTTAATTTTATCGTCTATAAAAGAATTGGATAACGTCCTACCGTACCTTTATCTAGAAGGCTGTGACAAGTTAAAGCATATTGAAGTGGCAGCGTGTGACAATGTTAGAAGCTTGGTGAAGACATCTGACCTGGATGTAAAACAAAGGAAGGTTTTTTCCCAAGTGGAAAACATCTGGTTATACGAGCTCGATGGGTTGGAACTTTTATGGGACAGGCCACTTCAATATATAAGCTTTTGTAATCTAATGAGTTTCACGATTTGGCATTGCCCCTCCTTATTGACCTTATTCCCTTTATGTGTAGCAAAAGGGTTAGTCAATATTAGAGATATAGATATTGACAACTGTACGAGTTTGTCGGTTGTCATTTCGGCAGGAGACGAGCGAAGAACCACAGGAAGTGAAATTGAATCGGGGGACACAAATATCGTGTTCCCTCTTACCAATTTTAAGCTTGCTCGTCTTCCCAAACTCGAGAGCTTCTACTCTGGCCATTCTATCATCAAATATCCTTATTTGGAGAATATGAGTGTGGAAAAATGTCCAAGCATGAAGAGATGGAGTTATGGAGAGAATCATATACCCAAGATCAGATTTGAGCATCAAGAGAGACCATATAGCAATATTAATGAATACATTAATGACGTACAACATGAGGTATGGGAAACACATACTCTAATAGTAATAAATTAATAATATCGGTTTGCCATGTAAATTAACTTATTACTGTTACAGACGGATGGAAACTTGATTATTTGCAAGTGGTCATGGGATGATGCAAACAAGGATCTTTTACGTGTGCGAAAACGGGTAAGTGATTAAACACATATTTTTAATAAACTTATGTTACTTGAAATCTCATTTAATATTAAAGAAATTGATCAAATTACAATAGGGAGGTGAATAAGTGGGCAACAAGTTGCGCCGCCAGTGTCCGCCACCCCCTTTGAATGGCAAAAGTAAAAAAGTAAAAATTTATAAGACTAGAAATTAAACACTATTATTGGAAGAGATATGCTTAAAAGTAAAAAAGTCAATTGTGTCTAAAAAAGTAATGGACATGTCACAAGGGGTTGGAGGGTAATTATGTTCAACAAACCCTAAAAAGACGACAGGTATTACACGCGCATAGACACCCCGTTTAAAATCACCGTGTTAATAAGTTCTAGACGCCTGATTAAAAAATTTTGGATGACCCATTATACGCATACCCAATTTAACGCACTTTAGATTTTTTTATTAATATATATCTATCATATTTAATTTAAAGATAAAAATATGCTTGAGTTTATGTGAAACTTTTAAAACAATGAGACGTTTAAAATTTATTTACGCTTTAATAGGTGTATGAAACATTAAAAACATCATATAGTTAATCTTATTATTTAATTTCAAACATTTATCTTATTATTTCTAGATGTGACATAACTAATGTTTTACCATCATAATTAAAGGCAAAAAGGCAGATGATTATGAGGTCACTTGTAAAAGTTATTTTGAGAGACGTACACGTTCTTATTCCAAGCAGCATAAGGTGATGAGACTTGAGAAGGGAGAACGCTCCATACTGAGACCAATGCCAATTTACGCTTACAGGCACTAGTGGTGTTATAAATTTACATTATATGCAAATAATGTCGTATTAGACTATTTATATTATGAACTAGTTTTATACCTCGTTGTTCTTTATATATATCATAGTCATGTATCATCTTTGTGTCATGCTTAATAAAAAAAATACCCTAGTTGCAGCCTGTGTATGTAGACCGCCTTGACCGAACAACGTAAACATCTCATGTCTCTTACATATTGCTTTCGCTTGTGCGTGTGTGCTTGTGTTTTCGTTGCGTACCGACTATGATTGATACCTAACAAGTGGTATAAGAGCTTAAAGTTCGTTAAGACGGAGAATGACATTATCTTCGGTTTGCTAAGTTGTGTTCGTAAACCCTTGAGTGCTGTAAACTGTTGAAGGCCACAAATTTTAGTTTTAATTTTTTCTATGTTGACTTTTTTGGTGGTGGATTGCATACCTGTAGCACGTAAAGGAAGCAAATAATATTTTAGTTTTTTTGGGCTCTTATGATTGGAGATAGGGGTGCAAATGAGCCGAGCTGCTCGCGAGCTACTCGAGATCGGCTCGTTAAAAAGCTCGTTCGAGCCGAGCTTTATCGAGCTCGAGCCCGAGCTCAAGCCTAAAAATAAGCTCGTTTAATAAACGAGCCCGAGCCCGAGCTTTACTTATCGAGCTTGAGCCGGCTCGCGAGCCTAAAC
The DNA here is from genome assembly GCF_021521415.1 of Bidens hawaiensis. Taxonomy (NCBI): domain Eukaryota; kingdom Viridiplantae; phylum Streptophyta; class Magnoliopsida; order Asterales; family Asteraceae; genus Bidens; species Bidens hawaiensis. The sequence continues at coordinate 36,213 of NW_027505143.1, forward strand.
AAGCCTGTCATTTATATAATTTTTTTAAAATATATATTTAATAATTATTAATTAATAAATATAATGTTATGAAAAAATAAATAAAAATAACTAAATAATATATATTCGTTTATACATAAAATTATAATAGAAAAAATATATAAAATATTTATAATTATATAAAAAAATAATTGATAAATAGTAAACGAGCCGAGCCCGAGCCGAGCTCGAGCTTCAAAATCCATTTACGAGCCGAGCTCGAGCTTTGAAAATAGAGCTCGAAACGAGCCAAGCTCGAGCTCGAGCTCTGTGTAAGTTAAACGAGCCGAGCTCGAGCCTAGTCGAGCTCGGGCTCGGCTCGGCTCGTTTGCACCCCTAATTGGAGATTAAAAAAACAAAACATATCTACTCCTTTTATTTGGGGTGCTCACTTCAAAAAACAGAAGTCGTCTTTTAACCTTTGAAGTTGCCGTTTCTTTTCTGCCAACCAGGAAACTTTGCGTTGCCGCCGGAAAATACTGTTAACCACTGCCGTTGATTAGCCATTGTTGTGTATTGATGTTGTGCGACTGTTAATCGAAGGAAGAAGCAGCCCCGACTGCTTCTTGTTGCTGGGTATAAAACCGTTAACAGCTCACCCGGAACCGGCGTCAACAACCCCTGTTTCATCCAACGATCAGGAGAAATCAGGTTTACTTGTATCTTGTTTCTGATTAGCATTTGTTTGCTTTTTGGGATTGTTTGACTCAGTTTGGGTGTTAAGATTCGGTTTGTTATTCGGGTTTGCTTTGATTGTGTGGGCAAGGTATTTGTTGACAGGAGCTTCGTGCTGCAAGAAAAGATAACAGGTTTCGGGTTAGAGTTTTGTTCATTGGTTTCTATTTTCTCGTTTGCAATGTTTGAAGACGGGAAGGTTTGAATTGACAAGTTTAACGGGACTGATTTTGCATGGTGGATAATGCAAATAGAGAAGTTACTTGGTGAAAATGATTTGGATATGGTATTGGAGGAAAAACTAGATAAAATGAATAAATCTGAAGAAGAAATTTGTAATTGCAAGGACAAGAAGACTAGAGGGAAAATTACATTGGCTTTGATGAGGAGCGTTGCATCTAATATCATGAAAGAAAACGCGGCTCGTGGTATGATGATGGCTCTGTCAAATATGTATGAAAAACCTTCTGCAACCAATAAGATGTTCTTGATGAGGGAATTGTTTATGACAAGGATACACGAGGGAGGTTCAGTTACATGTCACATTAATGATTTCAACTCAATCATGTCCGGGTTAGCTTCTGTGGGGCATGAAGTTGGATGATGAGATTCAAGCTGTGATATTGTTATCTTCTTTGCTTGAGAGTTGGCTCGAGCTGTAGAGACCATTACTAGTTCTACGGGGGCTGATGGTTTGACATTTGAGGGAGTCCAAGACATTGTGTCGGGTGAAGACGTTCGTCGGAAAAGTGTAGGTCCTTGGACGGATCTAACAACACTAATACTAGCTAGCGGAAATCACTAGTGAGGACCGAGATCTCGGATCTTGCTTGGTTATGTTTATTTCAGTGAGGGAAGAGAGAAGAGAGAGTAGAGAGAGTTTGTAAGTAAGATAAGGATAAGATAAATTACAAAAGGTTGGTTTGCATGAGATGCACACACTATTTATAGTGTGTGTACTCATGCACATTCTATTCATTATTCACGGCTCATTGGGCTCCAACATACATGGCCTTGGGCCAAACATACAAATAAACATAGTCCAACTAGCTAACGTACATAGATGATACATTACAATCAAATACGAAAGACTAATACAAAATGGACCTAACAATCTCACTCTAGTCTTTGGTATTTGTTCTGATAGCTTGTGTCTTCCGTCGGACTTGGACTCGTACTCAAACACCTCGTTTTGATCGAACGGTTGTTTTTCAACAAGAAGACGGACAAACTAGTTGATTTTTCCCACGATAGCGTTGGTACAGTCCCGACACACATCTTCAACTGTGCACAAAGGAGATCCATAAAGCTTCAGCAGATCTTCCTTTCCAAAACTTGACAACTCGTGCTCATCAAAGAAGCGAAGGTGATGCATGTTGCAGCAATGAATAATCACCTCCCCTATGTCGTTACGAACTCCCATGAAATGAAGTCGTAAAGAAGATTGTCTTCAAAGGGCATGCCGTGCATGATTGGCTCTCCATGATCTTCAGGCATCTTGTATCTCCATCCCTTTTTCTTCTTGCGGTGATGGGATTGACTTCCTTTGTCTTGAATGATCTCCCCGGATTTAACGAGAAGTTCAGGTAGTCTTTCCTCCATTCATGCTTTAAGAATCGCTTGAACCATCCCTCCAACGTGTTCTCCTCTTCTCCTCCACCCACAGTTATTCTGAAGTATTTCATGTCCAGAATGGACAGGGTGTGCATATCTCCATAGGAGAGATATGTCAGGTTGTCGTTGGCACGTGGATAGCCCATCTTCATCTATCTTTGTGCCATCTCGTATAGAGGATTGAAGAATCTTCATGGTACGGCTTTGATCTGCATCTCAGGCTTGCCATGCGGCTCACGCTATAATATTTGATACACTTTCTTGACTTCCTTTGAGCAGGCTTGGCAGCGGGAGTGACGACGGGCTCTTGTTCTGGTTCTACAATCACCCTTACCGGAGTGTCCGGGTTAGGGGAGTAATTTATTCCGTCATCGCTGTCATCTTTATTTTCCATGGCTTCTTGAATTGGTGAACTGGTACCTGCAAAAGAATAAACGTTATAAATAGAGGCGATCTCAGCCTCGATTGCAGCGTCAGTTTCACGAGTCTTCTTAGCCTCGCTTGGTGGTTCCAGTTCCTCCGCCTTATTTCCAGTGGCATCACCATCACCACTATCATCACCATTTCCATCACCACCACCACGAGCTTCATAAAAGCTGTCATACTCGTGTTCATCATCCTCATCATCATCATTCTCTTCATCGTCATCATTTTCACCGTTATTACCATCATCAGTCTCATCCTCATCAGTCTCATCCTCATCGTCACAATTATCATCACCTCCACCACCTCCTTGAGCCATAGGTTGTTACTAAATACTAGGAACCAAAGTAGATGTAACAGGAGCACTGACTTTCTCACCCGTAGTAGGTACAACAAGTGGGAAACTTGTAGAACTGACTTGCCCAGCTTTAGTGGCAGTAGTAACTACAAGCTCGGTGCTCAATATGGTTCCAACAACCTTTGTAGGCTTATCTCCACTCGCCTTCACACAAGAACCTCCCTCACCTGTATATTTCCTGGTTTCACCGCTGTATAGGAAACCCTGTAGCTTTCCTTGAGCTCTGACCCTTTTGGCATCATCGACTAGATTTGCAAGAGCTGATCTTCGTTTATTGCTCTGCTCAGTCCTTGGCTCGTTTACACGCAAGAAGCCACGGAAAGTCTCCATCAAATGAGTCCTTAGATCGTTCACGTCTTCGTTAGTCAAGAACATCACCTCCATAACTGCAAGGTAGCGGTTGACCAAGGACTCATTCACTTGGTTCTGGGTGTTGTTGAAGTCATTTTGATCTTCAACTTCGCCTTCAAGTAGCTCAATCATGTTTCTCAACCTGACACTTTCAGCCATAAGTCTATCCACGTCCTTAGAAGAACTGGATCCACCTTCCAACAAACTGACTCTTGAGCCCAGACGCTCAAAGTCTATCCACACACGATCAAGCGCTGAGTCCAATTCCCTCCTGAAGTTACTTGCAAATTTTGAGGAGAAGGGAAGATCAGACTCCAAACCAGAGATCCTTGATTGAAGCTTTTTACTAATCCATCATGCTGCTCAGCGTTTCTCAAAGAGTTTTGATTGATTAACTCTTGTTGATTGCTGATTCTATGTTATAAGTTCTGGATCCATTCCCGCTGGCTCACAATCAAAGCATGATCCAGGTCTCTCTGCTCTTGTAGTTCAGCAACTCGATTTACCAGAGCTCACGTTGTCCAGTCATTTCTTCATTGATTGCTTGTTGATCTTTAACGAACTTGATCAACAAGATCTCACGTTTGGCTATGTTCTCATTCGCTTCCTCCAGTGCTCTAATCCTATCTAGGATATGATCTCGATACACTGGTGACTTCTTTGACTTGCCACTTGAGATGGGAGTGGCAGCTATGATTGGGCTCTTAAGGGTTGAGGGAGGTGTGGTTGATATGGTTGATTGTGGTGTGGTTAGAATAGGCATGTGTGGCATTCGTCAATTTCGGATCCTATTTGTATTCGTTTGGGTATTCGTTTATCGTGTAAACCGACCCGATTTATATTCTGAACATTTCAAATATATAAAATATTGGATTTTATGTTACTAAATCATTCCCACTTGTTCAATTTGAAAAACCACTTTTACGGATTTGAAAACGCCTTTAAAACGCTCAAGTTACATCGAAAACGAACTTCCGGGACGCAAAACGAACCACGCAAGACGAGCTGACCAACCCAACCCCCCTAGCATGCTGCGCCGCACGGCCAGGGAGGCTAGGCTGGTCGCGTTGCGCGGCCTCAGACCTGCAGTCACCAAAATCGTTTTTATTGTTATTTATTACTTGTTTGACCCTCTAAACCAATCAAAATGCTTGGAAATCTCTAAAGCAACCTTATGGATAACCCTAACACCTTATCATTCATAAAACCAAGCCTCACCACTCATTTGAACCTGCTCAAACTCACCATACACTCTCAACCTAAGTTCTAAGCTCCAACCTTCAAGATTCTTACTTGTTTGACCTTCAAGAGTCAAACAAGGGTTTCCTTTGATTTCTACTAACTCCATATGATTCAAGCTTGTTTTTGCAACATATATATAATATACACCCCTTGTTACCTTTGGTAGTTACTTATCCGGCCTCGGTTGGTTAAGTTTCAGGCCTCGTAAGGCAAGGCTACATAGAGGACTTCGTGTTCTTGATATATATATATATATATATATATATATATATATATATATATATATATAACTCTATAACTTGTTTATACATACTAACCATGTCTAACTTCTGCTCATTTTAGTTTGTTTGTCATATTTATAAGTTCCATGGTCATGGGTTCTAAGAGTCTAGCCTCGGTTTAACCGTAAATAGCTCTAGACCGTAAACCGGACTTTGTTTATTAGTTTTTGTTAAATACTTGTTTAAACATGTTTAATGTTAGATTTAAGTTTCTAAAATCATTTTTATAAGTTCTATGGTTATGGGTTTGTAGAATCTTACCCCGGTCTTAACCCGAACCAAGATCCGAACTGAAAACCGAACTTTTGTTTAAAGACTTTATTGTTAACTTTTTTGTTGTAAAACTTAAGTATCATCATTTATAAATTATTATACAAGTTCTTTGATATTTGGGCATGTGGTAACCGTCTATGAACTTAAGGTGATATGGAAACCGAACCAAACCGAACTTTCGTTTAAAGACTTTATTGTTAATTTTTGGGTTGTAAAACTTTTCATCATTTATAAATTATTATACAAGTTTTTTTGATATTTGGGCATGTGGAAACCATCTATGAACTTATTGTGAGATGGAAACCGAACCAAACCGAATTAGACCGATTATCACTCACTTAAGACACACAAGTGTGTTTTTAGCTATCAAGACTTGAATATTTCTTTAAAAATACTTTACAAACTGATTTTAATATTTATTTAAAGTACTTGGAATGTTGAATCAAACTTGATCTTATAACAAAGTTGGACCGACAAAACCGAATACTCGCTTAACGTATGTTGTTAGTTCTAAAACAATAAAACTACATACTTTGTTAAGTCTTCTTAGATTTTATTGAGTTATCTCATAACATATGTTATCTTGGAAAGTTGACTTTGGGTTTGACCAATTATCAAGACCCGAACCAACAACCCGAAACACTCATTAAAACCCGTTTTAGTATCTATATTATAAAGGGATTTGCATTCTTGCATTTTTACCCACCTTATTACTTAACACAGGTTGAGTAAATATTGAGGTTAGATACTTTAACCCGGTTTCGAGCAAACTTACATTTTTAAAGGGTTATTATTATAATTTCTTAAATTGTTACATTTTAAACCTTAAACTTTAAATTGTTTGCATTTCATATTATTTATTTTGTTTTAAAGTCTTCCTAGCCCAACCTCCTAATACACGACTTTTCTTTTACATAGGCCTTGCTCGTTAATCTTTCCGGTTACTCGTCTTTTTACCGATCAAGTTTATACTTGAAATGTGAGTACTTTCATACCCCGTTTTCCATATTTCGTTTTGGGGTGATATTGCATACTTATTCAAACTAAATGATTTATACTTGAGTCTTAAACCACAAACTTTTTTGTATACCTTACCTAAATAAATACTCGATTTGGTGTTCTATGCTTACATGCTCATATGCTTATGTGTTTACCGCTTTTGGTTGGTTGATCTATTAAATCCTAGTCTATTTGGCATCCTCTTATAGAAAGGTGTCGTTAATGTATTCTTATTAACGATAACTATAAATCCTAGTCTATTTGACAACCCCTTATAGCAAGGTGTCGTTAATGTATTCTTATTAACGATAATTATTAAATCCTAGACTATTTGGCATCCCCTTATAGCAAGGTGTCGCTAATGTGTTAGCGATCTCATATTATCCAAATTGTTGCTATTATTTATTGTTTCGTATACAAGATTGTGACATTTCTTATTATATACATATTTGTTCAAAACTATGAAATTGCTCACCAACCTTTGTGTTGATAAACTTTATTTTATGCAATGTTACAGGTTTGACTATAGTTGACTCGAGGACTTGGAGAAAACGTTATCAAGACTATTAGGATATTAGTAAAACGAATAATATATCTGTTTACTTGTATTCAATTTGTTTATTGATTTATGAAATAAATGAGTTGATTAAATATTGTCACTTTAATAGTGACTTGTGTTTTGGGCAATCCGTTGCACCCCGGCATGTTCCGCCGTCTTTGGTCGGGGTGTGACATATTGGTACAGATCCACAAGACTATAGGATAGGTGGTTAGACGTAACGACCTAGTATAGTCTATGCTTTAGGGTACTCCTACGTGTTGCCTATACGTGTTTACCGTACTCGATTGCTCATTGCACTTATTTACTTATATACTCATTTATCTCATTAAATTGTAAATTTACACAAACACTCGAAACATACTAAGGTATCATTACCTTACTTTTGTTTAATTTTGTATATATACACATACACTCACTTTCATAATAATATAAGGTATCCTTACCTTACCGCAAAAACATTAGTTTTTAATATGTTTTATGGATCACGGGCTTAACTTGGATCCCTTTGTTTCAAATCTCCTTAAAGATGGTCTCATATGGGACAACCACTTTAAGTAGTCAAATGCGAGTGTTCCGGTCGCCATCATAATTTTCGGTGTTGAAACAATAGAATCACGGTGGTTCGTGGACTAGTGTTTTGACATGAGATTGTATTTCGATTATCATTTTTGTTACAATCGTTATTTGAGTCGAGAACATGAAAAAGACGCGGTGGTACGTGCACATGTTTAGACTCCAACAAGGCATTTTTGCAAAAAGGTTTTTAGTGTCGGAATATCAAGTCATGGTGGTTCATGCACGATTTTCCCGCCTTTAAATCTTAAGACATTATTTACAATTTCAAGGATTTAAACAATTTTTCTTTTTATTTTTTCATATAAATTCTCATCACAAGTCCACATTTATAAATTTTATTTTTTCATTGTGAATAATTCTTTTATATCTTGATTTAGTTTGGTAAAGTTTCTACCCAAATTTACTCAATTCGGTTTCACACTGCGATTTTTATTACGAAGTTTCGTTTTTGTGATCTCTTCAATATATATATATATATATATTGATCTATTGATAATGACTTTTAATATGCCATCTATTTTCATTAAAACTATTTATAAACAAAATTCTTATTATATAAATTTCATCATATTAAAAAGGTTTTATGAAAAATTTTACCTTAAATTTTCAAGTAAATTCTCATTATATAAATTTTAAATGGTCTTTAAAGTCCTAGTACAAGATCTCAAAAAAAAAATTATAACGATCTCGTTTATTTTTAACGATCATTTCACAATATAAATAATTTAAACTTCTCACGAAATTTTTAATATACTACATTATATAATACACATGGTAGAATCTTCATTACCTAAATCTATTCTCATAACAACTTTCATTATGCAACTTTGGCTCATTATAATTTTCACCAATAAAATTTGCATCTTACGATTTTCCTCGTTTTAAATTTCTTATGGTAGTTTTGCCTTGATTTTTCAAGAAAATTCACAAACTTATAGCTTGTAATTTTCTTGAAATTCTCATGCAAAGCTTCATAGAAATTCTATTTTAAAGACAAAATCGTTTAGTTCGATTTCTCGATTCACAATGACGGTCATATTAACTTGCCATGATATTTTTGTTATACAATATTTGATAACGAACTTGGAAAAAAGATTTTCATTTAGCAAATTGTTATTCTCAAAACAAACATTCATCATTTATATGGATACCTCATAGCCAAATTTCGACATTCAATTCGCTTATTTTAAATTCCTCGTAAGCGAAATTTTATTTTAATCTTATAAAAATTTATTTTACTTCCTCATGACAATCTACTTTTATTTTTACAATAAACCTTAAAATACAAACTTTATTATCTTAGTTTTTCCGTGATATTTTCCACTACTTAATTTTAAGCATTTCAAGAACGATTTACGTTACACGGGTTGGTTTATTTTAAATTTTCTCATAAATAATTTTACAACTTAAGCCGACCCGACGTATCGTAACAACTCTCATTTTAGTGGAAAACTTTTAGCAAAAAAAATTGTATGATTCACAAGCTTGGATCTCAAAATTCTATTTATAAAACATATATATATATATATATGTGTGTGTGTGTGTGTGTATATATATATATATAAACTTGTAATTTTGATTTTCAAAAATTTCATGAATGTTTCAATCATTACTTATAAATTATGATATTTTCAATTTAATATATATTATTATTAGTCAAAATTTTCCTAGACGCAACCTCAAATTTTCCAAACACTCGTATTCCAACTCAAACTACTACCTTAAACCAAACCAACCTTACACCTCAAAAGTTATACTCTCACCAACTCAACCCGATGCAATCCAAGATGTACAAAATCAACCCAACAAAAAGCCCTAAAAACTTACACATCCACATCACGAAGACCTATCAAACTCACCATCCTAATACTTCAAGGACACCGATAAACACATCAATAAATGCCTTGGGCATATACAGACCAAAGTTTACCCAGCTATGACTCAATCCCTCGACCTATGCAATGCCAAATCGTAAGCCATGTCGCCACACCGTTCCCATCCAACCCTAGAGTTTGAAATCAAAATAGTAACCCAAACACTCCTTGCAAAATACATGTATAAGCCAAATTCCAACCCAAAACTAGTCAAGGTCGAATTATCCAACCCATCAACTTAACCCGAGCTCAAATAAGCAAACCTCATCCAAATAGCCCAATCACTACTCGCACAAGTCATCTAAAGCCTAACCCACACAAATAAACTAAACTCAACAAACGATCTAAACTTAACACAAAGTCATCGAAACTTTACTAAAAGATTGCTGATCGTTCAATGTTTATGTTATGTATTTGAGTTGGGTTGTGGATGCATATATATATATATAGGAAGGGCAGAAAGGTCATTTGACCAAAACTCTTAAAGTTAAGAGTTTTAGAACCTTATTTGCACAAGGTACAACTCATAAAGCTTCAATACACCTTCTCGTTCAAACATAACCCCCCTTTCAAACATATGCGATTCATTTGAAATCGAGTTCTAGGGTTCCACACCCGCCTTTCTGTCTAGGCTACGCTCTACCCAGTTTGACTGGATCTGTGGAGGAGATGACAAAGAGAGCGAGCACCATATGCGTTCATGTACCCAGGCCGATCACAAATCACCACCGCCACATAGCTCAGCTTCATTACATCCGCGGAAATATGGGTTTTGAAACAGATCGGAAGATTGAGATAGATAAGGTAAACCTTTTAACGTGAATATACTTTTCGGCTTTTTAAATGTTTGCTATGTGATTGTTTTCTGGGTTATTTTGAATGACTCTTTGGTCTATGTAGGAACAGATGAACTTGAACAAACTCAGGTAACCTACTTTATATCCACCACCCGCTCTCCCTCTCTTGATTTCCCTGCACCCCATCGGTTTTTCAAAGTTTGAAGGTTGAACCCAGACAACCGCTATGGGGGTCATCGAATTGGTGTGTTGATTTGTCTTGGTGAAACTAGCGTGTGAGAGATAGCGAAGTCAAAGATAAGTGTATTCTATTGTTAGGGTTTTAATTGACAAAAACACCATTTCTAATTCTCCAAAATTGTTGTTTTATGAATTTGATTTTTAGTTAACCTCTTATGAGTGACATGCTTTGTAGTGGTTTTGGTTCAATTCCATTTTGGTTTCTTTAGGGAAGCTTTGATTAACAGTCAACATGATTGTTTTTTAATGTATTTGATGTCATTAGGCTCTTTAACATGTAGTTAGACACTTGGATTATAAGGTGGTTTGTAACTTTGTATCTTAGGTTATAAATCTGAAACTAGTAGTTGGTTTGGTGTTTACTTCAACATTATTCTTTATTATTCATTTGTTTTAATTGCGACTACATTAATTGGTGGGTCAAGTTTAGTCCCATACAGTATTGTTATTTTGAACAGGGGTGGGTACGATTTTTTTGAATAAAATAATTTAACTATGATTAGAAAATTATGAATAAATAATTTAATTTCATTGCTCAAAACAGTTTAAGATGCAATAAGCATTTAAAGACAATGTGTTTAGGTCGTTTTTAACCTGTTTGCCCCTTTAGATAACTTATTGTCTTTAATTTTTTGATTTGCATACAGGATCGCCTATGGAGGTACATATATCTCACAGAAGCTGCAAAGAGGCTCTCACAACTCTTGATCTTGCACACCCAGATCTCTTAAAAAATGCTATGAATGCGTTACTGCAGTTAATTAACATGATTAGTTCATATAGTTACTTACCTTTTTTATTGTAAATAAAAGAATCCATTTCAATTCCTTTAATCATCGACTAAATGTGGTGAACTTCATTGTCTTTTGAGAGGCCCATTACCTAAAAACAGGTTGATTCGTTACATCAATTCGTTATTTTAACGGATAAGTTTTAATTCGTTATGTCAATTCGTTAAGGAAAGATAACGAATTAGCTAAGTAATTCGTTACGGAGAGATAACGAATGGATCCCCATTCGTTAGAAGGTTCATTCGTTATAAAATATCAGTTCGTTATAAAGACCAAATCATTATAAAAGGTCAATTCGTTATGAGCCCCCATTCGTTAAAGAACTGAATAACGAATTAGAAAAGCCGGATAACGAACTAGACTTTGAAAAAGTGGCAGAAAGGCCCCTAGACTTATAAAAGAATGATAGAATTACAAAGAAGCCATCGAACTTTATGAGTTAGCAAATAAAATAATAATTAAGAATTATAATGAAAAATGTGTTAAGTCAGTTAATGGAAATAAAATTTTTCCAGGCTGACCTGGCAGCTCTGCTCTGGCCGTTGGACCCTGCTAGGGGATGCCGCCCCTAGACCCCGCTGCCCCCGGACCCTGTTTGTTGAGGGTTATAGTTAAACTAGAAACGTGATATGGGTAGTGATAATAAATTGATACGTGTAATTCTTATACAGTTAGTCGCGCACAGCTAAAGAAAGGAATAACCGTAAACGGTGAATGTAACCGCATTCAGGTGACTTTCTAGCCCCATTTCCTTGTTATGTTTTCGGGGCTGTATGCATACTCGATGTGAAGTGTGAATACACTTACCTTAAGTGGTAAGTGTATGCTATAAATGATGTACGAGTTAGTTATCATGCAGAGATTAATTATGAATGAATGTTTGTTGGTGCGTAAACGATCTTCAGATATTGCACGTATCACCAAAGGGAATGATCTCCAAGTGGTTATTAGTGTGTGTGAATGTTATGATGTAACTTGATTATAATATAAATGATGAATTGATAGGAAGTGTGTTGTAGACAAGTAGAGTAAAGTGTGATAGAAGTGGAAAGGGGTCTAGTAAGGGTGCTAGTGGCATGACGATAGTACGTGGTAGGGTAAGCCTATACGTGACGGCGTTATTAAAGTGGCATATTGAGAGTACGTGGGAGGACAAGCCTCTACGTGCCTTCGTTATTAAGTGTCATAACGTGAGTGCGTGGGAGGGAAAGTCTCTATGTGCTCCCGTAAAACAAGTGGCTAAGACGGGGGCAGTTAAGTGGTTAAGCGGTAAGGTGAACAGGTCAGACTGTGGACTATGTGTCTTCGGACACGTATATAATTGCATGTAAAGGTTGTATGGTAAGTTGCTTGATTAACTAGAACGCACTCAGCGTAGTTGACTTTTAGTATGCACGCAGGTTAACAGATTGAGACAGCTGGCTTGAGCGGGACACATGGCAAGATTGAAGAGGCTATGTTTTATATATGTTTTAAAAAGACAAGATATGAATGTTTGTAATGAATGGTTGACTATTATTATTATTCCGCGAAAGTTTTAATTAACTCTGATGTTTAGAACTGTGTTTATGAGTAAATCTAACGTTCAATGTAGGGCACTGGTGACGGGGCCTTACAATTAAGTGTTTAGGAACATAGATTTTGGGTTATTGTGTATGTGATTGTATTAATGGCTGCAAAACATGATTATGGTTTTTGGTAATTGTGTAGGAACATAGGTCTTGGCAATTTTCATTTATCTTTTGGTGTATAAATAATGTCATCGTAACTTTTAGTCGAGTTTTTAAATTTTTCGTGCTTATTTTTCTTGCAATTATTATGCCTTATACACACCGATTTAAATACTATAGATATTCTTTTGTTTTCATTTGAGTATACCAATGTGTCGGATCTTAAGGTATGATAATGATCTAAAAGGTTTGTGCATACATTATTATTCATATTAATTTGGGGTTCGTAATTTAATGCAGCTGTTGTGAGTGTTTCAAATCTTACACTTGCAACTGTTCCTAACTTATTTTTTATCCATTTATTCCGGCCTCTCAAAAGTGCATGTTGATTTGCTTGTACTGGCCGCTGATTCCATTTCGGTAGGGTTTATATGCTCATTTTAAAGGGGATATGATGATCATAACAGAGATAATATAGATTCATTAATCATTTTATGCGGGTTTGCTTGAAGAAAGGGCTCGGTGCACCCGTAGGAAGTGTTGTTGTTGGGACAAAAGTCTTCGTTGCCAGGTTATACTTTTACTGAAACATTAATTTTTAACGTTTGGATAATTATTTTAATTATCAATTATGACTTTTTAAATTAAAAATATCAAACTTTGTTCCTACAGGCAAGGATTTTGAAGAAGCTTTTAGTTGGTGGATTATCACCGAAATTTCAGCTTCTATAGGCCAAGCTTTGAACCGTTATGCAGGTCCTACAACACGTATGTATTGTTTGTTCTTTAAAGTCTATAGCTCATTAAAGTATTGATCTGCAGTATTGTTTTTTTCTTGAAAAAAATAGAAACAATGTTTTCTATGCTTGATTTATTGGAATTTTTAAACGGGCAAATGATTTTGGGATGCTATAAGAAACTGATTTGGAGTTGGAATTAGTGATGCACAAGAAATGCAGGTATATTTCTAAATCATTTTCTATTGGATACAAATTATTTTGTTTTTTGATAAATGGTTCAAATTCTTTCAGATGACCAAATTGAACTTAGCAAATGTTTATGTTTTCCTTTTAACCCGTAGTTGCTTTTAATCGTAATCAATTACTGAAAAGGACCTGAAATCACTCGACTTGTACTTGATTACTGAAATCCAGCTAAACCCACCCATAACCTGAGAAAACAACACCTTACTTACCCAAGTTAAGAATAGATCAAAACTGAGATAGTAGTTTGTTTTTTGTATTTTTAAAGTATTTTCTATATAGTATTCATATCTTAATTGTAAGCCAAATAGTTTGCTTTGTGTTAAATGAGATGAATTTAGGGTTATGGAGAACTATGGTACTGCCAATTACATTTGGTAAATTTTTAGTTTAACTTCTTTTTTATTTGTAATACATTTTAAAAGCCATACAAATGAAGATGATTATTATATACAGAGGTAAACTATACAAAGAAGTCAATGTTTAGATTTAGCTGAACTCACAGGCTGCCAACGACTTTAAAAGAATCGAACGCTCGGCGAGAAGTTCGTTTATGTGCGTTCGTGTTGGCAAGAATAGGTACGCATATCTTTAAAATCGTTTTATTCAGTTGTCTAGATTGTTATTGTAAACATATTGTTTGCACAGATTTGGGAAGTAATTGGGAGAATAGGATGAATGGCATGAAATATGTGGTCAAAGGTGTTGGTCTGAAGAGTTTAAAGAGTGTCGTTTGGCATTTTATGGCGGGGAATTGATACGAAGATTGAAGATGAGGCTGCTATAGTGCTACTTGCCGGATCATGTTTGCACAGATTATGTTGTTTTTTTTTAATTGTATTAGCCATGTGATTTTGTAGTTTTATTTAATTCGAGTTGTGTGCATCCTTTTGTGAATATCTTTTTAGATTGTTGTATCAGCTTATCATGCACCAAGTGACGGTTCTTTACCTGTACTATAACGAATCGAACAATACAGATGTACAATACAATATATCACCAAAACAAATATCAGTAAACAAACAGAAAATGAGTATTATGTTGTGAATTGCAGTCTATGATAATTACTCTACTTGTATATATAATTACTCTACTTGATTCTCACGTTTAGCACGTTAATTTCATTTGTACGTTAACATTCCTCTCTCTCTCTCTCTCTCTATATATATATATATATATATATAGAGAGAGAGAGAGAGAGAAAAGGGTTCAAATAAAAAATAATTGTTTTGTGAGTAGTGTGAGAAGGCTTTAAAATAAAGTATATCACCTAAATAGGACACTATACCATGTAAATAGGAAACTATACAACTTTTAGAAACTATCAATCTCAACCACTAGATCATAGATCCAATGGTCTACGTCTATTCTTATGCTTCTCACAAAACTATTGGTTTTTACGTTAACCCTACCCTATATATATATATATATATATATATATATATATATATATATATGCTTGGGATTGAGCTAAAGATAATGTGCACTTGGGCTAGAGATTGTTGTTTGTTGTTATTTAACAATTATCGTCTTCATCATATTCATTAGGCCATGTTTGGTATTCCTTATTTGCACCTCATTTTGACTTATATATAAGTTGTTGTGATAAGTTAATCTATCTTAACTTATCAAACTCCTTTTTCCTTCTTTAAAAAGCCACATCACCCAAACACATTTTTATCTTATAACAGTTAATAAGTTAAAAGGAGTTAAAAATAAGGAATCCTAAACACCCCCTTAGGGTTTCGTATTGTTGATGATTTCTCTCGTTCTTTGTGTTTCTAGTTATATCTTGTATTTATATAAGATCGTTGTTTTGGACAAAAATCTGTCAAGGATCACGTATCCAAATCTGTTAAGTGAGGTAAGGTGCTAACTCGGTAAAAGCAAGTGTATGATTGTAATATAGGTGGACACAATGATTTGGTCATGAGGGAAAAAGCCCTTAATCACGATAGTCTTACTTCGGTCAAAACTTATCGAGGCAATCGTTGGTAAAATAATTCCGGTCAAGGATTAACAAGATAATCTTTGGTCGGATTACTTTAGTCAATGATCAACAAGGTAAACTTTGGTCGGTGAGTATATGATTATCGTGGTCTCCGGCACAAAAAACCCCCGGACGGTGAACACTATCACCGTCATGTTTATTGATTAACAAAAAAGGTATTACAAGTGCTTGAGGAGATTATGATCGAGATTACAATGAAAGCTAGTGAATAGAGAGAGTGTTTAGTTATGTTCTAGTGTGTGTGTATATACATGTGTTTCTAGCTCGATCATATCTCGTATAAATAAGATAATAACAATAACAATATTCCCTATCTATTCGGAAGTCTTCCACTTAGCCGCTCCACGACTTTGACCATGTGCCAAAAGCCACCCAGTAGCGATATAAGCGGGAGAACGAGTCTTATAGCCGTTATTGATATTAACGCGTTCATCTTCACATTAGTTCATCCATAATCAGCTACATTGAAGTAGGATACTGGATCCAGCTAAAGGTTGTCTTGTGAGGATAATTGATGCAAGTTCGTCTTACAATTGATATACCTGTCTAACACATCACCATACTAAACGCAATCATTAGTAAACAAACAATACCGAGGATCGTCGATCCTTTATATCCTGATGTATATTTCAAGGATAAACTATCCATAAGACAGTCAAGGATAAAGGATCCTCAGTATAAAAATCGTGGTCTAACAATTGCCCCCAAAATGGCGAGTGACAGTGGAGCACAACTGTCATTTTGAAATTCAAAATCACTGTGAAAAATGTATGATGGGACAGTTTTGCAAGAAATTTTACCATTTAGCCCCCAAGGTTAATTATAACCGTCTATATATGCCGCCATATATCTTTGATTATAAACACCTTCATCCGACGCATCAGGTATTCTTCTAACCTTTGAATCTTATTTTCTTTAATCATGTCCGCCGCTTCTTCTTCTTCTCTGGCTCCTTCTAAACCTTCTGAACAGTCATCCGGCGGTTCCGAACTAGTCGAGATGGAGCCTCAAGGTCTGCTTTCTAACCCATCTTCTGAGATTTGTAAGCTCACGGGTCCCGAGGTCGACAGTTTTCATACATTATTTCCTCCAGAAACCCTGTTCCGACCCTACGAATCCAGTATTAGATGCGATATTTACTCCAAGGTTTGGGTCTGCTTTCCGGCAACTCCCTTTGTTATCGGCTATAAATACCCCTTTCCGCCTTTCACCCAAAGTTTTTTCGATTCTACCGACATATCTTATATACAAGCCATGCCGATGATCTGGAGAGTTCTCAGCACCATCGAAAGAATCATCAAGGAGGAAAAAGTCAATTTTGGCCTACTGGAGTTGTCGTATCTGTATACCCTCACTACCTTCGGTTCTTCCCGTTTTATCTTCAAATCCAAGCCCCGACAGCCCCATCCGATCTCCAAAGCCACGTTAAATGATTCTGTGTGGAAGAATCAATTTTTCTTCGTTAAACGCGACTCGATACCAGGGGGGACTGATCTCCCTTCAACGTGGGTCAGGAAGGGTAGGATCCCGGATCCTTAAGGAGTATCAGGATCCTTTATTCTTCAATCTTTATCCTTACACTGTTTTTGTTTTCTGTAGTTGAGAACTTCGCTTCGCTGAGCAAATTACCTGGAACATAAGAAAAAGCAAAACGGTTCCTGGAACTGGATACCGCAGTTAGAACCTTTCAAGCTCGTTTTGTTGAAGGCTTTTGTGACATCCCCTCAAGTTCAAGCATGTCAAGTAAGTTAATAATTTTAAAGTAATTAGAATAAAATAGAATACTTATCTGTCGATTTTTCTTCCACAGGCACCAAGAAATCTGGAAAGTCTGCACTCAAGTTCTCTCTTGACGACATTGATTGCATGGTCACTTCTCCTGCTGCCAAGAAGGAAGCTTCAAAGGCTGGCACCAGCTCCGAGTCCAAGACCGCCACTACCAGGGCCAAATCTGCAGCTTCCAAGAGGAAGAGATCCTCTGATCCCGAGACTCACTGTGACATTGTCTGTTCCGTAAGTATACCGTATTTTCTACTTTGGTGATTTAGGATCCAGTATTGTTCCAATCTTGACATGGAGTTTATTGGTAGGCTGTGGTCGCTATGAGGGATTATTATGAGAAGACTATCCTTCAGATGAGTGAGAAGATGGCAGGGTTAGGAAAGGCTGCGGTTGCCAAGGATAAGGCTATGATCCAACTCAAGAAACAATTGGAGGATCAGATATCCTCAGCTGAAGCCCAGCGTCAAGAGGCAGTGGAGCAGGCAACTGATGAAGCCAAAGTGTGGGCTGCTAGGTCAATCTTCCAAGCGCGGATCAAGATGGCGACGGAGGCCGGTGATCCCGCATTCGACAAGTCGGCTTGGGACGTTGAGAAATGGAAGGCTGCTCTTTACGACCTTGGTGGTGAGGACGACGAGGAGATGTTTGAGAACACCGAAGCCGGGACCAGTGGCGTTAAGGAGGCGGTTGAAGCTAGCAAGGGAGGAGATGATGCTGCGGTTGATGATGCAGCTTGAGTGGGCGATGAAGGATATTAAAGACAAGGCCCGAGCCCACTTTTTATTTGGTGTTGATGTTTTTATGAACAAGTACTATGGTCTGTAATGAACAATAGCATTTAGGATAAAGGATCTATGATCCTTAAGACTATTGGCGGGGGTGACAAAGGTGGAGGGATCCTCTGTTTGTGGGGATGAAGCCTTTGTTGCCCCTGTTTTTAATTTCCTGCACTTTATGAACTGTTAGTAATTCTTACTTAACCCGGATGGATGGTCCATCTTTTCGTATGGTGAACTCCGGGTTAGGTAATTTTGGATAACTCCTTGGGGCTTACTCTAGTTAATATATAAATCTTTTGACTATCTATTTGTTTATTTACTTTCAAACACTTGTTAAATATAAGTTTAGCATTATTGATAATTTGGAAAATAATTTTAAGTAAAAGACGTATAGGATAAAAGATCCTTTAGAAAATCTTTTAGGATAAAATATCCTCAGAAAATAAATAGTAGGAAATCATATCTTCAATAATTGATAAAAATTTCAAAAGATAATTCTTTCAAAGGGTAAATTCTAGGATAAAGTATCCTTAAAACAGGTTAACCAATTATAAAACAATTTTAAAGGAATAGCCTCATAAACTGATATGTTTAAAATTATTGAAATAAATATAACACAAAGGTTAATTAATAGAAATCGTACTAGAAGGTCTAGATAGACCTAAGTTACCAGAAATGTTGAATTCTCAACGATCCTTGCAGGGATAGTTTTAGGATCCAGGATCCTTATGTGTCTGATCTTCGTAGATAGCTTAGTGATTATGTTGCAAATATTTCATAATGTTAACTGGGATCAAACCCATTAAGCTGGGGACAAGCCCAAATAATAAACTGGGGACAAGCCCAAATAATAATCTGGGGACAAGCCCAAAAATAATCTGGGGACAAGCCCAATAATAATCTGGGGACAAGCCCAAAAATAATCTGGTGTTAAACTGGCGACATGACCCTTGAGAAGAGGTGAAAACCCCTAAAACCTTTAGAATTAATACTGGCGACAAGGCCCTTGGAAAGAGGTGAAAACCCCTAAAACCTTAGGAAATGGTACGTCTACAATATATCGTAGGATCCTCCATATAGCCAAAAGCAACAAAATTGTCAGCCACTAAGTGTGTACTGGTCCCGCTGCCCCGGACCATACGTTGGATAACGTGCGCTCCAGGCGAGAGTGTAGAAAATCAATTTATAAGAAAGGTGAAAACCTTTAAACCTTAGGGGATATGACCATCGGGGGTCATACCCAATCGTGGGCAAAGCCGAGGGAAATAGTAAAGTACCTTATATGTAAAGGAGAGGTGGCCAACCTCTTAGACATTGAACCTTTCACTGAAATCTGCATGTTACTTAAAAACTTGGAAAAGATAAATGTTAAGAATATATTATCCTTGGAATAACAAGAATATAAAATGGATAAGTAATCAGATAGATAATACCGATTTTAGGATCCTTGATCCTTTAAGGATAATATATCCTTTCAGGATATTGGATCCTGATTAGAAAAAGTACTTCTTTAAGTGGATAGCATTCCATGCTCTTGGTAGTCTATTGCCTTCCATTGTGAGCAAATGATATGCCCCCTTTCCTGCTTCTGACTCAATTTGATAAGGTCCTTCCCATTTGGGCGCTAGTTTCCCATCAGCCGGATTTGTTGTGTTTTGGAAGGCTTTCCTCAATACTAGATCTCCTTCTTGAAATCTTCTAACTCTGATATTTTTGTTGTATGCCCCAGCTACCCTTTGTTGATAAGCTGTCGTTCTAATCTTTGCTAGGTCTCTAAGTTCTTCTATAGTATCCAAGTCTTCAAGAAGGATTCCTTCGTTGGCTTCAGGATCACGGATGCTGGTTCTTGTAGTAGGGACCATCATTTCTGTGGGAATCACTGCTTCTGATCCAAACACCAAAGAGAAGGGTGTTTGGCCTGTTGCATTTTTGGGCGTAGTTCTGTCGGCCCAAAGAACATAAAGAAGTTCTTCAGCCCATTTTCCCTTTTTGGATCCTAGTTTCTTCTTTAGATTGTTGATGATGATCTTGTTGCTAGACTCTGCTTGGCCATTGGCTTGAGGATGAACCGGAGTGAAAGTAATCATTTTGATACCCCAACTGTCACAAAAGTTAGTGGTTCTCTTCCCGATAAACTGGGAACCATTGTCGCAAATAATTTCAGCGGGAATATCAAATCTAGTTATAATATTTCGTTTAATAAAAGATATTACTTCCTTTTCTCGGACTTGTACAAACGCTTCTGCCTCAATCCATTTGGAGAAGTAGTAAGTCATAGCAAACATAAAGACCTTTCCACCTAGTGTAACATCCCGATTTTTATAAAATATATAAACAACATTTTTTAGGTTGTGATCTTATGAAAGAATTATAGCTAAGTGGACTTTTTGTTTGAAAGGATTAAGGATTTGAACTATAGGGACTATTTTATAATTTGTGGAAAATGAGTTTATTCAATAAAAGTTCAGGGGCTAGATTGTCATACATTGAAAGATTAGATAGAAAATGGTCAAAATTGTTTCACTCTTTCATTTTAGTCAAAATTAAAGTGTGTGTAGTGTGTGTGAGAGAACAACGAACGGGAAAGAAGGAGGCCAAGAAAGAGATTGATTTATCTTATCAAATTGAAGGTGAAGAGTAAGGATTCGAGTCGTGTGTTCATCATTCTCTAGTTATACCGAATAACATGGTATGCAAATTCTTTAATTTTATAAACCCTAGATTTTGAGGGTTCTTGATTTGATATGAATTCATGGAAATATACATGGAGAATTGGGTTTATATTGATATTGATTATCTAGTTTACACGATTATTGTTAACGAACACCTTGAATTCTATTGATGATGCTTTAGTGGTGATGCATGTGGATGTTCTTAGTTGTTCATGTGGGTTTGAGTAATAATTTGAAATGAGTAGTTAAATGTTGATGTTTATAAGTCAAATCCATCTTGTTATATACAATTATACATATATGACATTGGAAATGATTGGGTATATAGGTGTAGCCAATTGTAAGATTTGTTAAAATTGGAGTTTTAGCCTAACTTGGTATAAATGGGTTTTGAGTTATGTTAGCTTTAAACATATAAGATTAATTAGAAATGTTGATGATTGTAAATTGTAAATTTCTTCTTGAACGATTTATGTTCATGAGTAGTGAAATGGGTTATTGGAATATCAAATGAAGTTATCATATAAAGTAATTATGTGAATGCATACCAAGTGTTTGATGAAATGCCACAATGAAGAAATTGATGAAATTTTGATGGGTAACTTGAGTTGGGATTTGTATATCTATATTGACATGATAATTGAGATTCTTGTATGATCTATTAAGATTTATATAGTAAATTTAAATAACACGATCATAAGCTTTGTAGAACTAAATGGTGCGTGTCAGTTTTCAGTAACATGCCTTGTAGTTGAAGCATGGATGCCAACGGGTCGGAGGGAAACTTTATAATTTAGTTCATCCTACGGGCGAAGGTGAGTACGTGATGTACTCTAGTTTAGTAAGTGATTCTTACACTCTACATATGTAAAATATATTGAATAACAAATAATGTATGATGCTGTCCAAAGTGCGCAGTTATGGGTCGAGAGGTATTTCGGGTAGTAAACAATTATGTTTTTATGTGAATTTAGTTTCATTATTCCCGACACATATGTTTAGGTCCACAAAAGATTCCAAGTCAAAATGGGTTGCTTAAGGGGCCGTATCTGGCTTGCAAAATTGATTTACGCATGCTGCCATAAACAGGTCAGTCCAATTGTGGAGGCTGTTTCGGGGTCTTAACCATTTTACTTTTACATGGTTTTTGGTCAGAAGTTAGTTAACATCATAATAGATTGCTTGTAATTTTTATAGATTTTTCTGAAATGATTTTATGTGTTGTTCCGATTAATTCGTCCATAAAATAATTATTACCAGCAATCAGGTCAGCCACTCGCAAAGGCTGTTTGAAAGTCTTAACCATTTTATTATTACATGATTTTTTGTGAGAACCTTTCTAACATCATAATATATTTTTGGTAATTTTTATAGATTTTTCTGAAATGTTCTTGTGTGTTATTGCGATTAATTTGTCTGTGAAATAGTTGCTGACAGCAACCACGTCAACCATTTGCGAAGGCTGTTTAGTGGTCTTAACCATTTTAGTTTTACATGGTTTTTTTTCAGAAGTTAGGTAACATCATAATAGATTTTTAATAAAATTTATAGATTTTTTTTTATTCGTTTGATGTGTTTACAATCGTGTTTTATTAATAAAAATAGTTATTAACAACAATGTTGTAACGGCATGCGCCTGCTCAGATTTTCCGGTTGGTTTGTCTTGTCATATTTTGATTTAATTTTATGCTTACATTCATACTAGGATCTTTATATGATGTAATACTAACTTATGGGGTTGTTTCCCATAGGTAATGTTCATGGACAAGAATGTTGATGATGATCAAGCGCTCGGGATGATATACGGACACACATCACAAAGATTATTTAAACGATTTGCAAATGGCGAAAATTCAAGCTACAATTTGCTTTTACAATAAATATGTATGTTTCATTAAAAGTGTATTATAGTATATTGTGGATTTAACCAAGTTATGACTGTTCAAACGAAAGAAAAATTTTGGGACCAAACTTCCACATGATTTAAAAATGATATTGAGTTGTTTTGAATCTTCGTATCGTTTTCTATTTAGGGCGTTACACCTAGTGCTTTTGGCAGTTTGCCTACAATATCCATACCCCATTTCATGAAAGGCCATGAGGAGGATATAGGATATAGAGGTTCTGCTGGTTGATAAAGGATATTCGCATGTCTTTGACAAGCATCACATTTCTTTGAATATTCCACCGCATCCTTCTTCATTATTGGCCAGAAGTATCCAGTTCTAAGTATTTTGGAAAATAGTGCTCTCCCATCTGTGTGATTGTCTCAATCTCCTTCATGGAAATCCTTGAGCACTTCTTGGATTTCAGGATCCTCGATGCATCTTAAATATGGATTTGCAAGAGATTTTCTATATACCATATCATTTAACAAAATATATTGGGATACCTTGAGTTTGAAGGACTTGGGATTCTCTGTGGCTGGAATTTCTCCAGTCTGAATGTAGTTCTTGATTGGATGGATCCATGATCCTTTATTGTTTGAGGATAAAGGATCCCAGAGTACAACTTCTTTATCATTTGTTATCTCTCCCACTTCTTGTTCTTCTATTGCTGGCGAGAGAATGTGGATTATTAGGATTTTCAAATCTTCAGGAATCTTCAGAGATAAGGCTAAGTTTGCTAAGGCATCTGCCCCAGCGTTTTCTTCCCTCTGTACCTGTGTTATACTAAATATTTCGAAGGATTTTGACAATTCCTTCACAATATCTAAATATTTCATTAGTTTTTCACCTTTAATAGCATACGAGCCGTTAAAATGGTTAGTTATCAATAAAGAATCTACATAAACTTGAAGATACATGATCCTCATGCTTTTGGCTAATTGCAAACCTGCGATTAAAGCCTCGTATTCTGCTTCATTGTTTGTTGTCTGGAACTCACAAGCTATGGATTGGGGTAATATGTCCCCCCGTGGCGATTTCAGTAGGATCCCTAATCCTGTCCCCTTTACGTTAGATGCTCCATCTGTAAAGAGTATCCAAGGATCCTTGGTCTTTTCTAGTTGTTGGACTTCCAAGTCAGCCTCTTTTTGTAGATCACTAGTGAAATCAGCCACAAAGTCCGCTAGCGCTTGAGACTTGATTGCTGTTCTCAGCTCATATTGGATATCATATGCACTCAATTTTACAGCCCACTTAGCCATTCTACCTGACAACTCTGGTTTTCTAAAAACATTCTTTACAAGATAGTTAGTTCTCAAAATAATAGGATGAGTTTCAAAATAATGTCTTAATTTAGTGGAAGCCATAATATGTGCAAGAATTAGTTTTTCTAAATGAGAATACCTGGACTCTGCATCTAGAAGACTTTTACTTACATAGTATACAGGATGTTGTTCACATTCATGATCCTTTACCAAGACTGCACTCACTGCATTTCCTGAGACTGCAAGATACAAATACAAGGATTCTCCATCCACAGGCTTCATTAGTGCTGGAGCTGAGGATAAGTAATCCTTCAGTGCTATAAGTGCAGCTTCATGCTTTGCGGTCCATCCAAATTTCTTGTTCTTTCTAAGAATATCATAGAAGTCTTTGCACTTCTCGGAGGATCTTGAAATGAATCTATTCAAGGCAGCTATTCTACCGGTGAGTCTCTGGACGTCTTTGGCATTTGTAGGAGATTTAAGATTGACAATGGCTTCGATTTGCTCCGGACTTGCTTCAATTCCTCTCTTTGTGACCATATATCCCATAAACTTTCCAGCCTTAACACCGAAGTGGCATTTGGACGGATTTAGTTTCATGTTATAGTGGTCAAGGATATTGAATGCTTCCTCGAGGTCTCTAAGGTGATCCTCAGCTTTCTTTGACTTCACCACCATGTCATCTATGTAGACTTCCATAGTCTTACCCAACTGATCCTTAAACATCATGTTGACTAATCTTTGGTATGTTGCCCCTCTTTTGAAATACCTGTCATATCCGAGTGCTTGAAAGCAAAAGTGGATCTTCTTCGCGATAAAAAGGATATTATATCCTCCTCGATCTTACTGGGGATATTGGATCCTAGGAACACCTTTATTTCTGAATCTTCGGGGTCCAATGATACTTCTTTAAGGTCTTTCTCCCGAGCCTCCAGCACGTTCCTAGGATGTTGCTGTAATTGCTATGCTATGGTTGGCTTGGCTGTTGGCTTCATTGACGATGAATAGTAGTTTTTGGCCTCCGCTTGATCACCTACTATCTTCACGACTCCCCAAAGGGTTGGTAGCTTGATACATTGGTGATATGTTGAGGCTACTGCTTTCATTCCATGGAGCCAGGGCCTACCTAAAATTACATTGCAACAGGAGAGGTTATCTATAACACAAAATTTTTTATATGAATTTAACCCTTCGATATAGATTGGCAAGTTGATGTCCCCCAATGTCTTTTTAGTTTCGCCACTGAAGCCAACCAGCACCGACGTTCTAGGAACGATTTAGGAATCCGGGATGTTCATCTTCTTCAGGACATCATGTTGGATAATGTTGACCGAGCTGCCACCGTCCACTAGGATCCTGCGCACATAATGGTTAGAGATAAATAAAGTAATAATCAAACCGTCGTGATGAGGATCCTGGATGTTCAGCTTGTCTTCTTCGTCGAAGAAGATTCTTTTGTCTGTTGTTAATGTTGTTGACACTATCGGATGATCCCCGTTATCCATCTTGATCTCCTGGGCAAGTCTTTTTGCTGCGGAGAAAGAAGTTCCACGTATGTCTGATCCTCCAGAGATGAAACTGACTGCTTGCGTATCCAGCTTGTCCTGCTGAAGATCCTGGATCCTTGGTTTGAAAAAGATTATCTAATCAGTCATTCGAGTAGTGGGGATGAGCGGTCTTCTTTCATCATCCAACTCGAGCTTCTCTACGGAATTCTCTTTGATGGTACACGAATCTTTAAATAGATCATAATCTATGGAGACGAAGTTGATCACATGAGCATCTGGTGGCGGTGGTGTCGCTTTCTGTGGAAGATCTTCAGGATCCTGGATCTTAGATTTCTTTCTTCTCAAGAGTTCTTTAAAGTGACCTTTGCTCAGAAGGTACCCAATTTCTTTCCTTAAGGTGATGCACTCGTCTGTTGCGTGGCCAAAATATTCGTGGAAAGCGCACCACTTAGACTTGTCCTTGAAGCCGACAACCTTTTCATTTTTTCTGGGCCACCTTGCTTTTTCTCCCAAATCCTTCATGGCACAAATCAAGCCATGAGTGTCTACAGAGAAACAATAGTCGGAGATGCAAGGATAGTCTTCGCTGTCTTCTCCTTCTTCAACTGCCCGTACGTTCTGATTGTTGAACTTGGCATACGGCTTCGCATTGTTTTTCCTGTTCCAGGATCCTTTATTCTTCTCAGGAGTTTCTTGTTTCATCTGTCCACCGAGACGATCCTGGATCTTTTTATCTTTTTTAAGCGGATGTATCTCAATGCTCTGCTTCTGACTTCATCTAATGTCCTACATGGAGTTATCACTAAATCATCATAAAAAGGGGAGCTCTTTTGAATTCCCATCTTGAATGCTTCAACATCAGTAGTCATATCAAGGTTTGGGATTTTTAGAGCTTCCTTTCCGAACCTCGTAACAAAATCCCTTAGGGATTCATCACTGGTTTGGATAACACGATATAAATCACTGGTAAACCTCTCAAATTTCCGACTACATGAAAATTGAGTGTTAAACAAATTAACTAAATGAGAGAAAGATGTAACTGAGAAAGGGGGAAGACTTAGCAGCCATTTTAGTGCAGCTCCCGTTAATGTGGCTCCAAATCCTTTACAAAGGCAAGCCTCTTTGAGTTTCTCAGGTACAGGATTAATTTCCATTCTCTCCCGATATTGGGCAACATGTTCCTCAGGATCTGTGCTCCCATCATACGTCTTCATGTTGGGAGTTTGAAACCGCTTCGGGATTTCAGCAACACATATGGGCGGAGCGAATCTGGATAATTTGTGACTTCCCTCTGGTATTTCAGGGATTGGACGTATCACTCCCGGGACACTGGATATCATATCCTTTAGCTTCTGAAATTCTCTGGCCATGGCCTGGTTGATACCTGAATCCTGCATGGGAACATGGTTAGTATCTAAAGATATAGGATCGTACCAGTTACCTCTCTGTTGGGTGGAGTTTGGTATTCCAAACGAGTATCTGGGATAAGAGGAGTCAGCAATCGGAGTAGGTCCTCAGAAGCTATGGTCTGCATGGGGATTATATGTCCTTCATAGACTTCGGAGGATCGTTGATATTGGACGCCTGAGGATCCTTGATTCTGAAATAAGGATCCTTGCTGAGGATACGTTCCAGTAGATCCCGGCGGAAAGAAGGTTGACTCTTGTCGATAATATGAGGATCCTTGGCTTTGCTGACCCATGGATCCTTGATGGAAGTTAGATGACATTGGCTGATCTAACGAGAACCCTTAAGCTTGTTGACTCACGGGCCTCTGTTGATGAGTAGAGGATCCTGGCTGAAAGAGTGAGGATCCTTGAGCCTGGCGACCCATGAACCCTTGTTGAAGGATAGAGGATCCTGGCTGAAACATTGAGGATCCCTGAGCCTGTTGACCCATGGACCCTGGTTGGAGGATGGATGATCCTTGCGAGAACTGTGCCATGGATTCTGGACTGCTGAAATCCAACATCCTGGGCATCAAGGGGGTGAGATCCTCTGCTGGCCTCTTGTTCTTCTTGAGATCCTCTATCTCACGTAGGACCTTCTGATTAGTCTTGTTCTGCTGCTCCATGTATGCTTTAACTTGCGAAAACATAGATGAAACATCACTGTTAGTACTAACCACCGGGGCAGCAGCGGCAGTTTTCGAGCTCTGGAAGACTGGTAGTTGCGTCTTGCTTCCAGCAGCAGCAGCCCTTGGTGCTCCCGTGATTGGCGGAGGCAGCGGTGGCAAAGTCCTCGATGAGAGAGGGACCATAGCCGGCATGGTTGATGAAGAAGAGGATGATTGAGAGGCCATTGATGGTTATATGGGTATGAAAAAGTTGAGAATGATAATAATAATATGGATTATAGCACCAACTGCCCCACGGTGGGCGCCAAATTGTTTTGGACAAAAATCTGTCAAGGATCACGTATCAAAATCTGTTAAGTGAGGTAAGGTGCTAACTCGGTAAAAGCAAGTGTATCATTGTAATATAGGTGGACACAATGATTTGGTCACGAGGGAAAAAGCCCTTAATCACGATAGTCTTACTTCGGTCAAAACTTATCGAGGCAATCGTTGGTAAAATAATTCCGGTCAAGGATTTACAAGATAATCTTTGGTCGGATTACTTTAGTCAATGATCAACAAGGTAACCTTTGGTCGGTGAGTATATGATTATCGTGGTCTCCGGCACAAAAAACCCCCGGACGGTGAAAACTATCACCGTCGTGTTTATTGATTAACAAAAAAAGGTATTCCAAGTGTTTGAGGAGATTATGATCGAGATTACAATGAAAGCTAGTGAATAGAGAGAGTGTTCAGTTCTGCTCTAGTGTGTGTGTAGATACATGTGTTTCTAGCTCGATCATATCTCGTATAAATAAGATAATAACAATAACAATATTCCCTATCTATTCGGAAGTCTTCCACTTAGCCGCTCCACGACCTTTGACCACGTGCCAATAGCCACCCAGTAGCGATATAAGCGGGAGAACGAGTCTTATAGCCGTTATTTATATTAACGCGTTCATCTTCACATTAGTTCATCCATAATCAGCTACATTGAAGTAGGATCCTGGATCCATGCTCCAGCTAACGGTTGTCTTGTGAGGATAATTGATGCAAGTTCGTCTTACAGTTGATATACCTGTCTAACACATCACCATACTAAACGCAATCATTAGTAAACAAACAATACCGAGGATCATCGATCCTTTATATCCTGATGTATATTTCAAGGATAAACTATCCATAAGACAGTCAAGGATAAAGGATCCTCAGTATAAAAATCGTGGCCTAACAATCGTCATGTTGATGATCTAAAGTGTGTCTTTTGTTTGATCTCGGGGTTAAACATTTGTGCACTACTACAAAAAATGATGTTTAACAACGATTTTTGGCTAAATTAAAAGCGGTTTAAAACCGTGTTGATATGCTCGATGTTTATGCTTACAAAGACTCCATAAACAACGGTTTTGTTAAACAGCGATTTAAAGTTTTGTTTTACAGCGGTCATAATATACAGTGGTTTCATAAACAGCGGTCATAATATACAGTGGTTTCATAAACAGCGGTCATAATATACAGTGGTTTCATAAACAACGTTTAATTATATACAGCGGTTTGTTAAACAACGTTTAATTATATACAGCGGTTTTGTATTAGCATTATATTTACAGTGTTTCCCATACAGCAGTTTATAATATGTTTCCTATCATAAATATGCAGCTAATTTCATACTGAATTATCCAGCAACATTAAAAATAACACTTACATACCAAATTATCTAGTTTCATAAAGTACTGACACCAAAATACATAAATCCAAATCGTATGTTTCTAACCTCGTTGCCAAATTTTGGATACATATTATCTATATTTTTCCATTGAGGCGAATCCACAACATGTCTTAGTTTTCCATCATTCAACGCAATAACTTTGCTTCTTTCTCATTTGAAAATAATCGTTTTAGTCTTGGTATGATTGGCAAATACCACAACAATTTAGCTGGTTGTCCATTCTTCACATCTTCGTCAACATCATCGGTTTTGGTTTTACACTTATACCTCGAAGCACCACACTTAAAACATTTATGATCATTTTTGAACTTCTTTCTATACAGCATGCAATCATTTGGACATGTTGTATTCTTTTCACTTTCAATCCCATCGGGCACATAAGTTTCATTGCTTTGTATAACGAAACCGGCAACTCGTTATCTTCCGGAAGCATTTCATGCACAACCTCTAATAGATATGTGAAACTTACATCACTCCACCCATACTTAGTCTTTGCGTTAAACAATTTCAAAACAGCACTAAGTTTCAAAAATTTCAAACAACCAGTGTATAACGGTTTTTCTAAATCTTCAAATAGACGTTTTAATTTGTCTTGTTCAATGTCACCAATATTAGTCTCTAAATTGTTATACATGCCATTTAAATTGTCATTGGCGTCATTTAAAGCACCATCGTCATTATCTATTAAAAATGTGTTTATCATCATTGTCCTTATTTGACGACATGCCACGATCAGTAAGTGACTCGCCATGCATTGACCAACAAGTATATTTAGGTTTAAAACCACGAGATATAAAATGGTACTCAATTTCATTTATATCATCATATCTTTTGTTGTTTTCACAACTCCTACAAGGACACCAAATCATTTTATATCCAACTTTCACTTGATTATCTTTGGCAGCCTTAAGAAAACCTTTAACGCCATTTATATATGTTTTGCTAGTAGATAAACGACCGTGCATCCAGTCTTTACGATCCGTCTAAAAAAACAAATAAATATATGAATATGATGTAAATCGGTTTTCTAAGGCAGCGGATTGATGTGCTCAAAACAGTCAATTAAATATTAACTAAATTAAACAAGTAATAAAAATTAGACTTAAGACTCAACTACACAAAACACCGGCAAGTGAACCGGTCATTTGTACTAAAGCTAAGTAAGTCCGGAATATTGAACCCACGGGACTCTATAAATTACTTTATTTAACTAATTAGACTCGAATTACGACATGACTATTTATTATTAATGTTTAAAGGGGGGTTTTTAAACTAAGATTAAACTAAGAAAGTAAATAAACAAACAACCTAGAAAATAAGCAATTAATCACGAGATCGAAACCAATAAGAGAAGGAATCTACCTAGGTAAGAATCCCATGTATCAACAATCATCAAGCAATGGACCACCAATTATGATATGGAAACTGATTTCTAAACGTATTCATCTAACAAACCATAAAGGACCCTCAATCGCATCAAGTAAAATCCTAAAGAATGAATATTATATTATTAAGCAATCAGTTATATTGATTTCCTTACAGTTACCAATTAGGGTTAATTAATAGTATCTAAAGCAAGCAATCTTACGAAACACTAAACCCTAGATAACTTGATTAGCTAAACACGACATCATGAACAAGGATCAACACAATAAGCAAGAATATTGTCACTAATCTATCCTAGCATGCGATTGGCCAAGACACATGAACAACTCCTCACCTTACAGTTATTGGAATTTAGCAGAACATTTAAAACCCTAACCAACTATCAACTAGCTTCTATGATCTAACAGGCCTATTCAACCATAATAATCAAAACACCAAGTAATGATTAAACATAAACCCTAAATCTAAATAACACAATCAAAAGATAAAAGATCTATGTGAAGCAATAGTTAATAACTAATCAAGATAACAAATACTCATATGCATCATGGAAGCAAAATCAAGTCTTTTACTATTAAAATAACGAAACCATAATCAAACAATTAGTCCAAAGCAAGAATCAAATCAACACATGTTCATCAAACCTAGGTAGACATGAAGTCTAGCCTAGAATCATTAATAAAAACAATCCTAAACAAGTATTAAAAACAAAGAGGAAAGACATGATAAAAACAATGAACAAGGAACGAAAGTTAGAGCGATAAAACCCTTTGAAATTGATCCTTGAACACCCGTACGCAAGCTCTATGATCCTCCTTCTTCCTGGCCTCCAAAACACCTTCAATCTTAGCTCAAAACCTTGGAAAATCGGCTGCCAAAGTGCTTGAATTCGTACAGGTTTGCAATCTTAAGTTTATATAGTGAGAAACGGGCTTGGACTTGCAAAAATATGTTGACCAGAAGGCCTAGGCGCCGCGCGACCGGGCCTGGCCACCCCCGTCGCGCGGCGTGGCGTGCTCTAGGGAGGGGTTCCGAATTTTTGTTGTTATTTCATGATTAATCTTGTTAGAACTCTTTCTTGGACTCCAAGTAACGATGAGAAGCTTCTAGACCTTCTTTTTCTTGACTTAAAAATCACCATCTACATGAAAACAAATCGAAACGCTAAGTCGAGTAATCATGTAATCATTAACGAGCAAAACAAACTCAAACTTCTCATGAAATGATAGAAAGAATTAAAGCTTAACATTCAAGACACCAAACGATATAAAACACAATAAACATATAATACTTGACTCAAAACCTAAATTAATAAAAGATAAACGAAACACGAATCAAATCGAACTCAAAACATTAAATAAACATAACTTTACAAGGGGTCGAGATGTATAAATAGATGTATATCAAATATCTCCACACTTACTCTTTTTTCGTCCCTTAAAAGTCTTATGTAGTTGGATTAGAATCGGAAAATACAGTCTTAAAAACATGTAGGTTAATTTTAAAGCTTAGAAGAACGCAAAAACCGCGATCACTGATATTGTTGTCCACTTAAACCCATGCCTTAATCTTTACTTGGACAAATAAGATCCGAAAATTAGTACTCAGTGGTTTACACAATTAAGACCCGCTTATTTTCAGCTTTTACCGGACCAGACCACCCCAACTTGACTTAAACCTCAAAATTAGTAGAATTAAAACTTTTGTTGCTCTATTTTAGGAATAGTTAAGACGATCAAGGGTATTGTTTATCCACCTAAGCTTAAGCATCAAAGTCTACCAAGCAGCCATTAGATACGATTAAGGTTCAATTAATTAATAGCTAGTGTTCCCCACAACATGACATACCCCCGTTATCAAGCAATACCCCAAATCCATCACCATAGGTGAGCATGCAAAATTTCATCTGTAGGGCTTACATGTAGCATGTCAGTTGTGGTCCGTTTCTTAATGGTAATGAGACGCGAGCAAGGGGACCCTACATCGCTAACAGCGTGGATGATCAAGTCTGTAGTGAATTTGTACTTTTGTACTTTTATGATCATGTTTATAGACTTATAAGGGTTTGCTCTTTTTGGCTTTATTTTAAATATCCACAACCCCACTTAAGAATTGTGAATACCCAGATGAATAGATTACATACAGACCCATGGTCTCCGGACCCGAAGCATCCCATCAATACAAGATTTAAGGTTATAAAACCATACGCCAATGAGGTGTAAAACACTAAACTAGCAGTTTTAAGTTTATATCACAGGCTACACGGCATACTCTAACGTTAAACCTACCCAAGCATCATATGATAACGTATTCAGATTTCTTAAAACTTTATAATATTTCCACTTTTCATACTAAAAATTGAGGCTTGAGTATGGCCCGACCTTTCATTACTTATCTTCCACGGACAAAATGCTTTACCCACAAAAGATTTCCGTTTTAACCATTTTATCAAATTTGCCCTTTCATTTTCAAGGCTGAGCCTACCGACACATCCCAAGTTAAGTGCGTTTTCTTTTATCTATCTCATATTATTAGTAGTTTGAAAAACCGATTTCCCGATAAATATCATCATCTCCTACTTTAATGCAAAAAACTAAAATTCAAGGGACATTTTTAAAACATTTTTCAAATTTTTAATTTTTTTTTAAAAACAAAATCATGACTCAAATATCATATCCCCACACTTAAATTTTGCATTGTCCTCAATGCAAGGATAAGGACGACTTAAAACAAAAATAAAATAAAGTCGGACTACAAAAACTAAGACTCTAAAAGTTATAAAAAACAAAATAAAAAGTTAAAAAGGTTAATAAGCTAGATAATGGAAAAGACTTAGCTGGTAATATGTGAATGAAAACATGATGCGAAAGTCTTCTTCCAAGAATGCCCTCCAACTACGAACGTGCTCAGCAATTGGTAACTCCTTCTCTCACGAACGTAAGCGGCCAAACAAAACAAATAAGCATATCTAAAAATGTATCTTATCATAACGATAGATAATAAGCAATTAAAGTATTTCACCAATAAATATATAAAATATAATAATCAGGAACAAATAAATAAGCATGAAGTATATGGCTCCACTGCTCCATCCGCACACTTGTCTTTTTCAATAAATTTTTTCCTTGGGGATCGTCTCTCTAGTTCATACAATCTTCAACCTCGCAAAACTCAAAAACATAAAACAAAGTTGAACTACAAAAAACAACGTTAGTGACTCAAAGAAAATAAAAATAAAATGAAAGAAATTGTACAAACTCTACACTTGAGTTTTCAATCAAGAACCCATGCTATGCTAAACACGTGGCGGATCGAGTGGAGCTTTCTCCACCTCGGTAGAACTCCAATGCCCTTAAAGATACCGAATCACGATCCGACCATTCGTCAATCTTGGTCTTCTTCTTTCTAACACCACGAACCTTCTCAAACTTACGCTTTCCACCACCTCTTTCTCCAACACACTTTACCGTTACCCGAGAACTCAAAACCGCTCGCTCCTTTTTCACACTCGTACACACCGAACGGGAATCGTCAAGACTAAGGCCCATGCCCGAGATAACTGTAGGTACCTAGCCGAATCTACACAGGAGTATCTCGTAACACGAGGGTGCGGAATCCCCACGTATATGATACGAGTGTCGAGACAAATTAATACGTTGAATATATATATAAAAACACACGAGAGTATATGATAAAACTTGATATATTGCAAGAGCCAACACGTGATACAAAAGATCACACAAACCAATCGTTCTTCCAAAAACTTAATAAAACTGGCCGAAGTTATGAGTTTATAAAGCTCGACAACTTCGCCTAACATACTAGGCGAAGTTGTCTTAACTTCGCTAACCTATCAAGTTCGCCTAAAACAAATGGCGAACATACACTAACACGTTCAATATAAACTAACAATATAAACGATTACAGACACAGCTAAACATGAGATACTGAACTACTGGCATCATACACCAACAGACTCCCCCTTGGCAGTAGCTTCATATCTCTATCTTCTTTCTCGTGTCTGGTAATCCAAAAATCTCGTACCGCTCGTCTTCAAGCATGAACTCCCTGTCCTACACAGACAGAGACCACCCTCTGGTACTTTTTAGCTTCATCCTTCCATACAGGAATATAGAAAATCTTCTTATCATTAAGTACCTGCAAATCAGCTTGAGACAAATTTACCAAGTGCATGGGATCATACACTATCACTGAAATGCATTGTCTCTGTTCGCCAATCTTTTTAATCTCACTGAAATATAACGCATCTTCAACCAAGTCGTCTTCATCATCCACAACAATTATCTCACCATCTGCATTGCCAGACCAGAACAGAAGACTCCCCTGAGATGTGGAAGCCCCAAGAGATTGTGAAGTTCTTGGCAGCTCATCATCTACACCTTCCAATGCATTGGGATCATTGTCTCTGTCCTCCCTTCTTTTTTATCTCAGCTCATCTCCCCCTTAGATGCCAAGTACTTCTTTAAAGTATCAAAAAAATTTCCGTGTTCCCTTCATTGCTCGGCAACAACACGTTCCAGAACCACAATCCGCTCGGAATCCATCAGAGAAGTAACAAACTCAAACAACATATGAGAAATATCCTTAATAAGTGAACAAAACCAGATTTGATCAAGGTTGATTCCGAGATTAAATTCGCCGAGGGTTTTAAGAGTAAAGTTTGACCTATTTTGACCAATAACTTGTTTATAAACCCTTTGGAAAACCCAAGAAGTTAAATCAACTTCGCTGGTTTAGAAAACTTCGCCATAGCGAAGTTAATTTTAGAATCATTTTGAAAAAGATCAAAAAAGAGTAACAAAGAATTTAAAGAGGAAAAAACATAAGACAAACCACATAATAACAGGACGGGATCAAATTTCAGTCTTGATCGAACCCTGCATGTTTTTAGAAAAGATCCGAACAGGAATCATACTGATTAAGAGGCTGTCACACAGATCCATGTTCAGCGGTATTATGACATAGAGAAACAGGTTGTAGGCAGGTATCAAACTTAGTATGGTTTTCATCGCTTATGTGATACATATTAGGTTCAATTAAGCTCAAAATTTAGATGGACATCACATGAGAGATTGTGATGCCTCCTATCTATTCTCAAGGCGTATTTGGCTTTCCCCAAGTCACCCCGAGTTGACTTCGACCCGTAGTGTCTGATTAATCAATGAGCACACGTCGAACTTCAGAGTCGTCTTCCCGATCTTTCTTATACTTAGAAAATATTCTTTCTTGCCTCTTTCTTGATATTTGTAACGAGACTAGCTTCAAAGGCTCAAACAATAATAACTATAGATATATATAACTTTTTTTTTGAGTTAAAGACAATAATACGACTGCAAGTCTAATATAACTGCAAGTCCCGGATATGGATCACTGCAAATTACATAACACTATCTTCGCGGGAATCAGAACACTCACGGGCTCGTGTATGACTGGGTAATCACTTTTCTGCCTATCATTCGGGAAAATGTATATGGAGACATGCACAACTCAGAATGATTCTCCACATTAAATCGAGAAGATTTAGTTTGTATCACTTCTACTTTTACGCACCATAGAAAGCTACCATAACATACAATGACTGTTCTAGAGTCTTTTAGGCCTAATTACTTCACCAGTTAAGCACACAAAATCAGTTTATCTATCACTTTCCAAGGTTGGATCAATTTTCATTTTAACACCGTATTGAAACTTCTTATGAAGTTATAGACTGAAAAATTATATCATCTCCCCAAAAAAAAATTAAAATTCTAGCGCCCCGATCAAGTCAAAGTCTTTAGGTAAACGGCTATCCTGAAGATCCAAAGGATCAGCCGGACCGACCACATACGAGTATGTGTCCCTCTGACTAGGTATGAACGACTAATTTTAAGCGAAAGAATAAAACCCATCATAAACCGCCCCGGTCACTTTCAGTCATCTGGTTAATGGCTATCCTTATAATCTACACATAGAAGTAAGGACCAAACATATCCTTGGATATGTCCTTCAAACTTGAGCAACCGACATAAATTTAAGCGATAGTGATTTTTTTAAGATAAAATAATAGAGAAAACACGGTTACTCGGGATTGATCATCCCATTAAGCTCAACAAGATTTTGAAAACGGGATCGGTCAAACGCTTTAGTAAAAAGATTGGCAAAAATCTTCATAGAATCAACCTTTTCAAGCACGATTAACTTCTTCTCAGCATAATCCACGGTTTGTCTTTTATCTTCAACCTTTAAGTTATGCGTGAAGCTCTCTTCTTCGACAGTTAATATCTGAGTGTCCATCCTTTCTCCCATATCAATGCCTGAAATACTCTTTTCACTTTCACCAGCAACACTCACTCTTCCTCCTTGTACGACTTTCCAATCACGTAACAATTTCTTGTTACCAGTCATGTGCCGGGACCAGCCACTGTCAACAACCCACATATTGTTTACAGCCCTGTTTGACTGTTCCTGCACAATTAAAGAGAGAGATTAAAATCTGGGGACCCAAGACCAGAAGGTCTTGGGTTGATTAAACCTGTTATCCGGCATCCAGTACCTTGGTTGCCCAAAGTCAGTTTGAGGAGAATTTCTATATGTTCTGAAAGGAAAATTTCTAGATGACTGGCTATGAGGCCATCCAGACCTTCTTGATTTAACTGAATTATAATAGTTGGTTTGGTAATTAACAGGGAAAAAAAGAGACTGGTTTCTTTGAAATCTTGGATTAGTCCGATGACTGAAAGTTGGTGTGTTCACATTCTTACCAGCATCATAATTAGTATTCGTTTTATTTTCAGTCTTGGTAGGCCTCATATTCCTAGATTTTCTTTGTTTCAGAGGACAGTCTACGACCAGATGTCCTATCTTGTTACATCTAAAACAACTTCTGTTCAAACTAGTCTGGCTGTATTAAACTTTCGTCTCAGAAGTTGTTGCAGATGTCGAGGTTGCGTTACTATCCGTTTGTCTCACATATGGTGGGACGAACGGATTTAGGGAAGATTTCTTTTCATTAAACTTATAATCCTCTCCTCGTTTTAGTAACAAAACTTCCTCTTTTATCTCATCTGATTCGGACGTGTAGGTTCCTGGAACGGATCGTACACGGGATGTTCTCTAACAACGCAGGTGCGGAATCCCTGCGTAGGTAGGTTACGAGTGTAGATATAGAATAACACAAGCAATGAATCAAACACGTAATATTATTAACCAAACACGTGACTCGTAGTCACTATTACAGACACTGGAACTAGCAAACACGTCTGCTTAAACTCGAACTCTTGACTGAAACCCTAAACTGCTTAACTTCTTCACGTTTCGGCTGAAACAGTGAATATATACACGACAACTTCGCCACAGGCGAAGTTGTCTGTAACTTCGCATATTCAACAAGTTCGCCTGAGCGAACTTGTTGACAACTTCGCTTGTTCAACAAGTTCGCCTGAGCAAACTTGTTGACAACTTTGCTAGTTACACAATCTAAAACATAATCAAATACACAATTACAATACAGACTCGATTACAATTACAAGACTATGAACTACTGACAAACATGTACCAACAGACTCCCCCTTGGCAGTAGCTTCATATCTTGATTCTTCAAAACTCGAGTCTTGTAATCTGCATCTCTAAGCGTGCGCCCCTTCTTTCACACATACTGACACTACACTTTGATATCTCCTAGCTTGATCCTTCCAAGCAGGAATGTAGAAGATCTTCTTGTTGTTGAGTACTTCCAGATCAGCTTGCGACAGGTTAACAAGATGCATCGGGTCGTAAACCCGAAGCAGTTCTTGTTCATCCTCGTCCTCCATTACTGCCTCTGCAGTCTCACAGTCCACAAACCACCATTTCAAATCTTTCAGCACATCTCGAGGCATAGCTTTCATGGGTACCTCCTTGATACATCGGACTGGTTTGTACTTCATCACCATCCACGGTTTACCATCTGCTCTCATACCTCTCTCTGTATCCTTCACTAATTTTCCCTTTTGTGGCTTTAGCAACTCAAACTTCTTTTCTTTTACTCCTTCTAAGTTACCAAAAAGAGTTAAACAAAAATGATCAAGACCCAGTAACCAACAATAAAAATATAACTACAAAAACAGAAAATACTTATAAAATTTTAACGAAATAAGGGATCAAATTTCAGTCTAGACAGGGACCACTACGTTTTAGAAGAGATCCGAATAGGAATCATACTAACTATGTGACTGTCACTTGGATCCGTGTTTGGCTGTATTGTGACATAGAGAAACAGGTTGTAAGCATGTAATAACTTAAATGGTTTTCATTGTTTCTGTGATACGGATTAAGGTTCAGTTAAGCTCAAAAATTTAAGTTGTCAACAACTCAGAGGTAATGATGCCTTCTATCTATTCTCAAAGCGTATTTGGCTGTACCCAAGTCACCCCGAATTGACTTCGACCCATAGTGTCTGATTAACTTGTAGATACTCGTTGTCTGCTTCCCGTTTTCTTCTTACTCCAAACTTGAGAAATCTTGAGACGTTTCGGTTCTCGTGTTTATTGTCACTATTTCTCATAAGTACAAAAATTATACATGAATTTTTTTTTTTTTTTTTTTTTTTTTTTTTTTTTTTTTTTTAATCCAACATAAGAATTTTCATCGGAGTACTAAATCACTGCAAGTCCCGAATCTGGATCACTGCAGTATCTTGAAATGCTTTCTTCACGGGAATCAGAACACTCACGGGCTCGTGTATGACTGGGTAGTCGCTTTTCTGCCTATCCTTCGAAAAGATATGCATGAAGACATACAAAACTCTTAAGGAGTTTCCACGTAAATTCGAGTAAATTTAAGTTAGTATCACATCTACTTTTACGCACCATTAAAATTACCATGACATACAATGACTGTTCTAAAGCCTTTTAAGCTTAATAACTTCACTAGTTAGGCACACATAGTCAGTATATATATCATTTTCCAAGGTTGGATCAATTTTCTTTTAAACACAGCAAAGAACTTCTTACGAAGTAATAGACTTGAAAAGTAATTTCATTTCCCTAAAAAAAATTTTGAATTCAATCACCCCAATCATGTCAAAGTCATCAGGTAAACGGCTATCCTGAAGATCCATTGGATCAGCTGGACCGACCACATACAAGTATGTGTCCTTCTTACTAAGAATGACCGACTAATTTTCAGCAACTGAAAGAAAAACATGTCAACACTGCCCCAGTTACTTTCAGTCTTCCGGTTAATGGCTATCCTCATTTCCTAAGTCGAAAACAAGGACCAAAACATATCCGAGGAGATGTCCATCAAACTGAGGTAACCGACTAATTTTAAGCAATAAAGACACCTTTTTTTTTTTTTTTTTTTTTTTTTTTTTTTTTTTTGAATCAAAAACAAAGACATGGTTACTCGGGATTGATCATCCCATTTAGCTCAATTAGGTTTTGAAATCTGGATTTATCAAACGCTTTTGTAAACAAGTCAGCAAAATTTTCAAGTGTATCAACTTTTTCGATCTTGATCAGTTTCTTCTCAGCACAATCCCGTATGAAGTGATGACGAATGTCAATATGCTTAGTTTTACTGTGCTTCACGGGATTGTTAATTACTGAGATGGCGGCAGTGTTATCAATTAAAATAGGAGTGAGTAAGAAATTCAGACCATAGTCGCGCAATTGTTGCTGAATCCATAAAACCTGAGAGCAGCAGTTGGATGCTGCCATGTATTCAGCTTCGCAAGTTGAAATTGCAACTGATGTCTGTTTCTTGCACTGCCAGGAAACTAATCTTCCTCCAAGAAACTGACAGCCTCCTGTTGTTGACTTCCGACTCTGATTACAACCTCCATAATCAGAATCAGTATATGCCACCAGTTCAACATCTCCTCCCTTTGGGTACCACAATCCTAGTTTTGGCTTGCCCTTGAGATACCGCAAAATCCTCTTCACACCTTTCATGTGAGATTCCTTTGGGTTTGCCTGAAAGCGAGCACAAAGACAAACAGAAAACATTATATCAGGCCTAGAAGCAGTTAAATACATTAAAGAACCTATTATCGCCCGATACAGAGTAGGGTCCACATCTGCGTCACCATCTGATTCAGTTCCCAATTTGTGATTGACGCAGATTGGAGTGTCATATGGAGAACTGTCCTCCATCTTGAATCTTTTCAGCACATCATGAACATACTTTGTTTGATGAATGAACATCCCATCTTTCTTCTGATCAACCTGCAATCCTAGAAAGAAAGTTAGTTCACCCATAGCACTCATCTCGAATCGTTTCTTCATGACAGCCTCAAAATCTTGACACATGGATACTCTTGATGCAGCAAAAATGATGTCATCCACGTAGACTTGAACCAGTAAGAAGTCACATCCTTCTCTCTTCACAAACAGCGTACTGTCGATCAAACCCCTTTCAAAACCATTTTCCAGCAAGTAGTCCGATAACGTTGAATACCAGGCACGAGGTGCCTGATGTAAACCATATAACGCCTTGCTCAACCTGTATACATGATCAGGAAAGTCTGGGTCAGGAAAACCCGGTGGTTGCTCAACATACACAACCTCGTCAACTTTCCCGTTAAGAAACGCACTCTTTACATCCAACTGAAACACCTTCATCTTTTTGAAAGCAGCAAACGCCAAAAACAATCGAATCGCTTCTAACCGGGCAACAGGAGCGAAAACCTCATTGTAGTCAATACCCTCTTGCTGATTAAAACCTTTAACAACCAGCCTCGCCTTATTTCTCACAATAATTCCCTTATCATCTCTCTTGCACTTGAACACCCATTTCGTGCCTATAGCATGCACATTCTTTGGTTTTTCAACCAAAGACCAAACTTCCATTTTCTCGAACTGAGCCAACTCTTCTTGCATAGCTTCGACCCACGAGCTGTCCTTCAAAGCCATTTGATAATTCTTCGGTTCAATTTGGCTTATGAAGCAAGAGTACAAACATTCATTCATAATACCTGTATCTTTAATGCTTGAATAAACACAGGTGTGCTCATTCAGGCTACTTCTGGTTTGTACACCCGAGGACACGTCACCTATAACATTCTCCAAAGGGTGATCTTTGTGAATTCTCGTGGTCGGAACAGCACCGACATGTAAATTTTCTTCCAAGTTTGAAGAGATCTCATCTATGGTAGTTTCAGGCTGAGAGTGAAAAGGATTAATAAACTCATCTTCAGTTGAGGCCGCAGGGGTATCAATAGAGTTTGATGTGGAAGGCTGAGATTTTTCTGTCATCTGATGTTGCACTAGCTCCTCTTCCTCATCAAATATCATCTTCGTCACAACTCTTTCGTCTTCTTCAGCAATTTCCAAATTAGGTACGTTAAACGACTTAAACAGTTTAACATAGTCAAAAAGCTCAGCAGGTCCATTGCTTGGTTTTGGCGGTTGATAACTAGTAATGTCGGTGTTACAAACCACCTCCACCTTGCAAGTTGTCGTATTGAAGACCCGTCTGTTGGGAGTCCCAACAACATAACCGACTAGGATTCCCTCATCGGCTACTTCACCAAATTTCGAGTTAGTCTTCAAAATCGAACAAGGAGAACCAAATGGTTCAAGACCGCACAAGTTGGGCTTCCTACCGTGCATAAGCTCGTAACAAGTTTTTCCAAGTCTCTTAACTGTTAACACCCGATTCAGAACATAGCAGGCTGTAGCCACTGCTTCAGCCCAGAACATCACAGGAAGCTTTGAGTCTGCCAGCATAGTTCTGGCTCCTTCAATCAACGTTCGGTTCTTCCTTTCAGCTACTCCGTTCTGTTGTGGCGTATACGGAGCGCTGTATTGATGCTCAATACCCTTCTGTAGACAAAAGATTTCCATCTCAAAGTTCTTGAACTCTGTCCCATTGTCGCTTCTGATGAATTTAACTGATTTACTCATGACATTCTCGACTTTTGTAATGAGATTCTTTACCATCTGAGTCGTCTCGTCTTTCGTTTTCAGAAAATATACCCACGAGTATCGCGAGTAATCATCAGTTATCACCAAGCAGTAAGAAGTACCGCCTAGACTTTGTACATTCACCGGACCGAAGAGATCCATATGAAGTAGTTCTAGAGTACCAGCAATTGAGTTGATCGTCTTGGTGAGATGGCTTTTCTTGTGTTGTTTTCCCTTCTTGCACGCTATGCATTTATCTTCAAAGTTAAAACTCTTTAAGGGAACACCCATCACAAGCCCATTTTTGACAATGAAGTTCATCTTACGAAGATGAATATGTCCCATTCTCCTGTGCCATAATTCTGATTCTGATTCGCTTGCCTTTGTCATTAAACAGGATTCTCTGGTGGCCATTTCAGTAGACCTCATATCCATCACGTATGTATTCGTTTCACGTGGAGCTTTCATTACTATCCATTCTTCTGGTATATGAAAACCAGGCTTCAATACAATCGCTTCATTCTTAGTGAAATGGACAGTGTATTCTTTATCACAGATCTGCGACACACTCAGCAGATTGTGCTTTAATTCCTCCACAAAGTTTACATTTTCAAGTGTCATTCTCCCATTCGACACAGTTCCTCTTCCGGTAATCCTTCCACCGCTTTCACCAGCAAAACTAACTCTAGCTCCCTGAACAGGTTTTAAGTCTTGCAACAAGTGTTTGTTGCCTGTCATGTGCCTGGAACAGCCGCTATCTACAATCCAAAGATTGTTTGCAGCCCTGTTCAACTGTTCCTGCACCATAAAACAAAGAGTTAGAATCTTGGGACCCAAGACCAATTGGTCTTGGATCGATACATCCCGTATCCTGGCTTTCTCAAGTTAGCATCAGGATAATTTCTGTACGTCCTGTTAGGGAATCTCCCTGCAGATTGAGTGTAATGCCTTCCAAACCTATGAGAATTGAAAGAGTTATATCTTGTGGTTTGGTTGAAAAACTGAGGTTTGTATTTATGAAAACTTGAATTAGGTACATTTTTGACATTTGAAAAGTTTCCAATTTTAGCATTTACAAAATTACGCTTATTCTCAGTTTTGTTAGGCCTCACACCTCTGAATCTCGGCTTCAGAGGGCAGTCTGCAACTAAATGCCCTAATTTGTTACATCTAAAGCAACATCGTCTCTCCACTTTCTTGTCAAATGTTGATTTGGATGTAGAGGCAGTTTTACTATCCGTTTGTCTCACATAAGGTGGGACGTACGGATTGAGTGGAGTATTCTTTTTAGCTACTTCATTTTTATCTCCATCGGTGGGTAAACCTACCTTCTCTTTTGTCTGACCAGATTCGGACAACATATCCGAATCTGATGAGACTGGACTTGATACAGAAATATTCACACTAGAAACATTCGAGCTTGTTTCTCCACAGCTAACACTTGGT
Organism: Bidens hawaiensis; assembly: GCF_021521415.1. NCBI lineage: Eukaryota > Viridiplantae > Streptophyta > Magnoliopsida > Asterales > Asteraceae > Bidens > Bidens hawaiensis. The sequence continues at coordinate 80,348 of NW_027505143.1, forward strand.
TTTGTAATCTTGATTGGAGTTGTCTGAGGAACTTCGAAATCGACAGATTTCTGAACACTTGGATTATAAGTATAATTGTGGTTAAAGGGTGGTGGAACTTCGCGATATCCGATTCCTCCCCTCTTTGCAGAGGTACCTGGATCACTCACGAGGTGATCAAGGATGGCCGAGGAATTCCTGAACTGCTCAAGTTTGCGGTTCAGTTCCACCACCTTTACCTGGTGGTCAGCAATCTGTTTATCCCGATCAGCAATCACTTTAGTTTTTTCTTCCAAAACTTCATAACTAAGATCAATAATTTCTACTTTCTCAGCAAGTTTGGTTTTTAAACTTTGAATGTCTTTTTCACAAGCCTTAATTTTAATTTTATAACTGTTTTCTCTGGCTTTAGTAAAATGGTGATCTTCTTTAATCGTTTTAAATTCAGCATCCAATTTGACATACTGATCAGTTATCGTTGTGAGTTGCTCAGACAAATTCTCACAACTAGTACAAACAGTCTTAAGACTTACCTCGGAGCGATTATCCTTGTCATTTGCCATGAAAGCGGTTTCTTCTTCATTCGCTTTCTCTGTTTCTTCAACCTTCTCACATTCTTCAGCTTCAGTCTCAGCCATGTTAGCCTGTTCACCAGAACCACTTGGGCGTTGATTCCAGTTGTACTCTCCTGCCTCTCTGGTCAACATGGCATTTATCTCTCTGTTAACTCCTGAGTGTTGTGTAGGTCGACCTTGTCCACGTTCAACCCTCTCATTTCTGCATTCCTTGGCAAAGTGCCCGTACTGTTGACAATTGTAGCACCTTACCTTGGACTTGTCGAACCCGGGCCGACCACCAACGAACTTTCTCCCCGTTTTATTCATGAAACGCTTGACTCGCCTCACTATCATGGCCATTTGCCATTGCAAGTCCATCTCCTCCAGATCATCAGCATCGATCTGGTCATAATCCTCATCCAGAACAGCAGGGTCCACAATCTTCCCCTGGATGTAGTTTTCGTAGGAAGCAATAAATGAAGCATAGACTGCAAACTGCTCTTCAGCAGATTTTACACTCATAGGCATCTTGGTATAATTATTGCTTGATGCATTTACAGAAAAACTACTTGTGGATGCTTGAGGCTTTGAAGTACTAGATCCTCCAGCAACGAAACATACATCACCATTCGTGTTTACAGAAACGTTTCCATCATGAGGAGAGTCGGGACCTGACTCCCCTTTTGAGTAAAAAGCTGCAGATTCAGGTCTCGAGCTTGAGCCTGAGTTAATCTTTGCACCATACATACCAGGGTCTTGTATCTGGTCTGTTGGTGTTTCTTTTCGAACCATATTGAGCTCATAAGTTCTGAGCTTGTTTACTGCAGTTTCCAAATCACAGTTAGGAAAGTCTCTGTCTTCCCTCATAAGGACGGTGTACATTTCCCACTTCGGTGGGAGAGCATCGAGAAGCTTTTCGACGATCTCTTCTTCTCGGTAGGCAATCGAATAATTGCTAAGCTCTGTCATTAGATGATAGTATCTGGTGATAATATCATCCAAAGATTCATTCTTCAAATATTTGAAGACGGAGAACTGGGTCTTCAAGAGTTTAATCTTTGAGGCACGGATACCTACGTTCCCCTCGAATCTGTTTTCCAGAGCATCCCAAAGCTCTCTTGCAGAAGTGTACTTTCGAAACGTATGGAGAACTTCTTGAGGAAGTGCCATTGTTATCGCTGCATGGGCCTTGCTCTCGGCCTCATACATTTTCTTTTCTTCGTCCTCCATTTTACTGTACTTCTTCACCACGTCACGTCCTTCGTATTGCATGGTTGGAGGAACGTATCCATCTTGAATGCACACCCACATTTTGGCATCCTGATATTTAATGTATTGGATGAATCTATCCTTCCATGCCACGAAGTCTGTTCCCTTCATCAACCTCGGGGCCTTAGTGGCTGACCCTGCCTCAACTTCCATCTTGACCAAATCGGAGATGTTGATAGACGACATCCTTGTAAAACCTGAAAAACCTGAAAAAAACAAGAAAATATTAAAACAGCTCAGTAAGCGAAGTTAAGGATAACTTCGCTTGAAGGTCAACTTCGCTGAACAGAGAACTTCGCTGAGGTCTTTAATTCACTTGAATTGGCGAAGTTAAAGTTAACTTCGCTTAGCTCTGGCGAACTTATGAGTTGAGCGAACTTGGGTAGTAAGCGAAGTTGTGGATAACTTCGCTAAGGCGAACTTATGAAATCTGCGAACTTAAGTGTGAAGCGAAGTTGCGGATAACTTCGCTAAGGCGAACTTATGAGTTGAGCGAAGTTGTGGTTAACTTCGCCAAACCTTATATCTTCGCCAAAAACCCTAATTCTAGTGACGGCAACTTCGCCTGAATTCAACAACTTCGCCTGAAGATCAGCAAGTTCGCCCGATGAACCTGGAAGTTTTTCCAGATCTGTTTTCTTCAAACCAGAAGCTCCCGATCAATGCTAAGGCTTGAAAATGACTGTCAAGCACTAGTAGAACACAATCCCAACAAAAATACGTCTCGCGAATAGGTCAAACGAGACGAAACTACACCCGCGTGAAATCCCGAACCTCACAATCGAGCCGATTGGCTCTGATACCAATTGTAGGTTCCTGGAACGGATCGTACACGGGATGTTCTCTAACAACGCAGGTGCGGAATCCCTGCGTAGGTAGGTTACGAGTGTAGATATAGAATAACACAAGCAATGAATCAAACACGTAATATTATTAACCAAACACGTGACTCGTAGTCACTATTACAGACACTGGAACTAGCAAACACGTCTGCTTAAACTCGAACTCTTGACTGAAACCCTAAACTGCTTAACTTCTTCACGTTTCGGCTGAAACAGTGAATATATACACGACAACTTCGCCACAGGCGAAGTTGTCTGTAACTTCGCATATTCAACAAGTTCGCCTGAGCGAACTTGTTGACAACTTCGCTTGTTCAACAAGTTCGCCTGAGCAAACTTGTTGACAACTTTGCTAGTTACACAATCTAAAACATAATCAAATACACAATTACAATACAGACTCGATTACAATTACAAGACTATGAACTACTGACAAACATGTACCAACAGGACGACTTGTCCGAATCTGACGAGACAGAACTAGATACAGAACTTGTGACATTAGAACTTGTCTTACTTGTTTCATTCTCATTAACTTCAGTTTCTTTAGCAGAAACCTTTATTGGGACTGTCTGACTAATTTCAACATTCGCAGAGTGCTGATTACTAGGATTATATGTATAATTGTTGTTGTATGGTGGTGGAACTTCAGAGAATCCAATTCCCCCTTTGATAACCGGGGAACGTTGAACACTTATAATGTGATCTAACATCGCAGAAGAATTTCTAAATTGTTCAATTTTTCTGTTCAGTTCCACCACTTTTACCTGATAATCAGCTATCTGTTTATCTTTTTCAGCAATTAGTTTGGTCTTTTCTTCTAAGACTTCATAACTAAGATCAATCACTTGTATTTTTTTAGCTAGAGTGACTTTAAGACTTCTGATATCCTTTTCACTAGCTTTTATTTTTACCGAGTAACTGTTTTCTTTAGTTTTAGAATAGTGATGTTCTTCTTTTAAATTTTAAATTGAGTGTCCAGACTAACAAACTGATCAGTTAATGTTTTCAATTGATCAGACAGTTTTTCACATTGATCACAATGAGATTCAGAACATACCTCGGAGAGTTGATCGTTCACTTCTGCCATGTATGCTTGATCTTCCCCAGTCTCTTTGTCACTTCCTCCAGTTTCGATGTTTACCAAATTTGCCTGTTCGAACACCTCCTCAACTTGTATATTCCAGTTGTATCCACCGTTCTGTTGAGATACCATAGCCTTATTTTCACTTCCACTCCCATTCTGTTGAGCAGGCCTGTTTTGGTTTCGTTATACTCTCTCATTTGTACATTCTTTAGCAAAGTGACCATTTTGTTGACAGTTATAACAACGAACCTTTGACTTGTCAAACCCTGGTCTTTCTCCAACGAACTTTCTACCAGTTTTCTTCATAAATCTCTTCACCCTTCATACTATCATAGCCATCTGCCACTGCGGATCCATTTCTTCCAGATCATCAGCGTCGATCTGATCATAGTCTTCATCCAAAGTTGCATGGTCGACTATTTTTCCTTTGATGTAGTTCTCATAAGATGCAATGAAGGAGGCATAAAGAGCAAACTGTTGTTCAGCTGATTTCACACTCATAGGCATCTGTGAGTAGTTCTTGCTAGAAGCATTGGTTGGGAAATTACCAGTTGTGGTTTGAGGTTTTGAGGAACTACTACCTCCTGCTACAAAACATACGTCACCATCCATATTGAGAATCATATGACCACCTGGAGTGGAGTTTGGTTCCCCTTTTGAGTAGTAGGCAGTGGATTCTGATTTTGAACTAGAGTTTGGAGTGACTTTAGCACCATACATTCCCGGATCCTGAACCTGATCAGTCGGTGTCTCCTTTCGAACCATGTTTAGTTCAAAATTCCGTAACTTATTACCACTGTCTCCAAATCAATCTTGTCAAAGTCCTTATCTTCTCTCATCAGAACAGTGTACATCTCCCATTTTGGTGGGAGAGCATCAAGAAGCTTTTCTACTATCTCTTCTTCCTTGTATTCAATGGAGTAGTTATTTAGCTCGGTCATCATATGATAATATCGTGTGATGATGTCATCAATTGATTCGTTTTTCAGATACTTGAATACAGAGAATTGGGTTTTTAGCAGCTTTGTCTTGGAGGTACGTATCCCAACATTTCCTTCATATCTATTCTCTAGTGCTTCCCATAGCTCTCTAGCAGTTTTGTATTTTTTGAAGGTATGAAGAATCTCTTGTGGAAGTGCTATTGTTATAGCTGCATGCGCTTTACTTTTTGCCTCATACATTTTCTTTTCATCATCTTCCATCTTACTGTACTTCTTAATCTGTTCTCGACCTTCAAACATGGACGTTGGTGGAATGTACCCGTCTTGAATGCAAACCTACATCTTTGCGTCTTGATACTTCACATACTGTTCAAATCTATCTTTCCATGCAACGAAATCGGTACCCTTAAGCAGTTTTGGAGCTTTAGTTGCTGAACCGGCTTCAACCTCCATCTTTACTAGTTCTGTGATGTTTATCGAAGTCATAGTTGAAAGAATTGTGATTCAAGAATCAAAAACAAAGTTCTGTGAACAACTAATGCGAAGTTAGTAAAACTTCGCTCTAGCTTGTAACTTCGCTACTTTAGCTTGTAACTTCGCTACTCACAACTTCGCAGAATCTAAACTTCGCTACTCACAACTTCGCTACTTCTCAACTTCGCTACTACACAACTTCGCTGAAACCCTATATGTTCGCCAAAAACCCTAGTGTTTGTGACGGCAACTTCGCCTGAAGAACAAGAGAGTTTTGCAGGTTTGGTTAGATCGATTTCAATGGATGCGAGGGTGACTTGAAGGTTTAATTGATGAGTAATGAAGAGCAATTGACAAAAACTAGGTATTTCAACGTAAACTTGTTCCGCGAATGGTCTAATGGAACAATCTTGACACCTGTGTGATAATCCCGAACCACACAATCACGAGAAAAATGCTCTGATACCAATTGTAGGTACCCAGACGGATCTACACAGGAGTATCTCGTAACACGAAGGTGCGGAATCCCCACGTATACGATACAAGTGTCGAGACAAATTAATACGTTGAATATATATATAAAAACACACGAGAGTATATGATAAAACTTGATATATTGCAAGATCCAACACGTGATACAAAAGATCACACAAACCAATCGTTCTTCCAAAAACTTAATAAAACTGGCCGAAGTTATGAGTTTATACAGCTCGACAACTTCACCTAACATACTAGGCGAAGTTGTCTTAACTTCGCTAACCTATCAAGTTCGCCTAAAACAAATGGCGAACATACACTAACACGTTCAATATAAACTAACAATATAAACGATTACAGACACAGCTAAACACGAGATACTGAACTACTGGCATCATGCACCAACAATAACTGATTCTATCGAGTAAACCGGGTGACATGGATCAATGAGACCATCTTGACCACTCGGATGTCTCATGGACTTAGCCAAATAAGTGGCACTATCATCACCGGCTCTAAGAGTGATCTTACCTTCAAACACGTCAATGACCGCCCTAGCAGTACGTAAGAATGGATTACCTAAAATAATAGGATCTCTCTCGTCGGCCTCTATATCTAAAACAACAAATTCAGCGGGGAAAACCAAATTATCTACCTTAACGAGCAAATTCTCTACGACACCCCTCGGATACTTAACGGAACGATCGGCTAAAGACAACGTCATACGAGTGGGGGTGAGCTCTCCTAGGTCTAACTTTTCATATAAAGAATATGGCATGAGGTTTATGCTAGCTTCTAAATCGGCTAATACTTGACACGTTGTGTCACTTCCGAAAAGGCATGGAATGATAAAAACACCGGGGTCGGGTAATTTCTCCGGAACTTTATTGAGCACTACTGCGGAACACTTTCCATTAAGGGGCACAGTCGAAAGCTCCTCAAACTTATCCTTTCTTCTAAGAAGGTCTTTCAAAAATTTGGCATACTTAGGCATATGTTGAAGGACTTCTACGAATGGAAGGTTGACATTCAATTGGCTAAATATATTAAATGCTCGTAATCTTTCGTATACTTTTAATTCTTTAGACGAGCGGGATACGGAACATAGGCTAGGTCAATGGTGTGTGGTGGTGGCCGGACTCCAAACGTCTTCTTATCGGTGTTTTTATTAAATTGCGGCTCTATGATTGGTGTTGTATTTTGTGACTTACCTGGAGCCTCTACCTCTATCTCCTCATCTATCAACTCATCGTCCCCATCTTCCTTAATTTCTCTACTAACTACCTCCGGACCAAAAACCCTACCACTACGAGTGGAGATGGCTTTCAACTGAGCAGCCGGATTAGTTTGAGGGATACCCGAAGACTGACCTGGGGGCCTTTCTTCTAAACGACGAGCAATATCACCAACAGTCCTTTGAATATCGAGAATAGAAGATTTTTGATTCTTGAAAAGCAAATCGTGTTCGACAAACTTTTTCTGTGTAACTTGATCTCTCTCCAAGATTAGCTACATCATCTCTTCCAAACGCCCAATTCCATCGTTTGAATCCTGCACATTATTATGAACATTAGTACCATTGGTATTATTTTCATTAAAATACTGACCTTGTCCTTTATTATAAGAGTTTTGAAATCCGGGTGGTGCACCCGACGGACGCCAATTAGCATTATTCTGATTCGGGTTCTTGTAGGTGTTCCAATTCTGACTGTTGTTTTTGTAATTATTGGGAAACCTATTCTGACCAGCAACAAAATCGACCTGTTGATTCATCACCGGGCATTCCAACGTGCCATGTCCACCCCTACAAAACTCACACTTGTCCACTTTGGCCTTTAGCTCCTTAACCTCTCTAGTTAGTGATTCCAAAGCAGCAGCCACACTAGTATCCAGATTAACCTAGTGTACACCTCGAGCGGATGAGGATGTATTGCTGAAGGGAGTGGAATTCCCACGATGTGGCTCTTTGGCAAGGTCCGATTGAGCAAAGCTCTCACACATCTCGTTACACTCGGTGACATTTTTTCTCGCCAGTAAACTTCCTCCAGCGGCCGTGTCGAACCGAACTTGGGTTTCATAGTTCAACCCATTGTAAAATTTTTTCACGAGAGCCCATGGTGTGAGACCATTCTGTGAGCAACGGGCTAGCATGTTCTGAAAACGCTCCCAAGCATGACAATATTTCTCCCCCGGTTCCATGTGAAAAGAATGAATTTGATCACGAAGAATGGCCCCTTTAGCCGGTGGGAAGTATCTCTTGATAAATGCATAACGTAGTGCTTCCTAGGTGGAGAACGTGCCAGGTGGTTGCGTGTCAAGCTAAGTAGCTGCTTTACCTGCAAGTGAAAACAGAAATAGATGTAAGAATAGAGCATCTTCAGTAGCACCTTGTAAATTGAAATTTTTCAAAATGCGGTAAAGTCGGTTAATGTGAGACGGTGCATCCTCGTCGTCATGCCCCGTGAACTGATTAGTTTGAACGATGTTGTTCATGAGGTATGACGGAATCTGCCACGAGTTGGGGTTGTCGATTGCGGGAACGACGATGCATGACTGGTTTCCGGTTAAGCCATCGAAGGCTTGAGCAGCAATTCTCCTATCGTCGGCCATCTGAACGTCTGGTTGACTTCTCGGACTTTAAGGCGGTGAACTGGTTGGTGACGACTTTGGTGTAGACGCGGGTTCTGACAGTTGTTTCTCTATTGACGAGCTAGCCTCAGTCTTCAACGGAGAAAAATCCAAATTATCTAACGGTGGTCCTTGTGAACGAAGATGTGGCATAAACCTTAAAGACGCAACAGACCAAGTGAGTAGACTCGAATACTAAAAAAATAAAAATAAACTAAAACATAAATTAGACTCCGACGACTCAAACGAAAATAAACAAATAGCACGAATGTAGTAAATAAGTCCAATTAATAATAACGCCATTGCCAAGAGTCCCCGGCAACGGCGCCAAAAACTTGATGTGCTCAAAACAGTCAATTAAATATTAACTAAACTAAACAAGTAATAAAAACTAGACTTAAGACTCAACTACACAAAACACCGGCAAGTGAACCGGTCAATTGTACTAAAGCTAAGTAAGTCCAGAATATCGAACCCATAGGACTCTATAAATTACGTTAATTAACTAATTAGACTCTACTTACGACACGACTATTTATTATTAATGTTTAAAGGGGGTTTTTAAACTAAGATTAAACTAAGAAAGTAAATAAACAAACTAGAAAACAAGCAATTAATCACGAGATCGAAACCAATAAGAGAAGGAATCTACTTAGGTAAGAATCCCATGTATCAACAATCATCAAGCAATGAACCACCAATTATGATATTGAAACTAATTTCTAAACGTATTCATCTAACAAACCATAAAGGACCCTCAATCGCATCAAGTAAAATCCTAAAGAATGAATATTATATTATTAAGCAATCAGTTATATTGATTTCCTTACAGTTACCAATTAGGGTTAATTAATAGTATCTAAAGCAAGCAATCTTACGAAACACTAAACCCTAGATAACTTGATTAGCTAAACACGACATCATGAACAAGGATCAACACAATAAGCAAGAATATTGTCACTAATCTATCCTAGCATGCGATTGGCCAGGACACATGAACAACTCCTCACCTTACAGTTATTGGAATTTAGCAGAACATTTAAAACCCTAACCAACTATCAACTAGCTTCTATGATCTAACAGGCCTATTCAACCATAATAATCAAAAGACCAAGTAATGATTAAACATAAACCCTAAATCTAAATAACACAATCAAAAGATAAAAGATCTATGTGAAGCAATAGTTAATAACTAATCAAGATAACAAATACTCATATGCATCATGGAAGCAAAATCAAGTCTTTTACTATTAAAATAACGAAACCATAATCAAACAATTAGTCCAAAGCAAGAATCAAATCAACACATGTTCATCAAACCTAGGTAGACATGAAGTCTAGCCTAGAATCATTAATAAAAACAATCCTAAACAAGTATTAAAAACAAAGAGGAAATACATGATAAAAACAATGAACAAGGAGCGAAAGTTAGAGCGATAAAACCCCTTGCAATTGATCCTTGAACACCCGTACGAAAGCTCTATGATCCTCCTTCTTCCTAGCCTCTGATATGGTTTAAAATATACATGTTATTATAAAGATATTTCCTGCATTTTCTAGTAATTTCAGCCCGATTTTTATTAAATATATTTCTATTTGGCTCATAATTGGATTTTAAAGTTTAAATTTTTAAACGAGCTAAATTAAAGTATTTGTGCTAAACTTGAGACCACAATGACATCAAAGTAATAATTGGTGGAATAAATGGCCGTATATTTTTTGGAGTTTCATGTTCACATGCTTAATAAAAGATAAAATTTCACGTTAACCATGCTCCGGTTACTTATGAATTTTATTTCTTTACAAAGTGCATGAGAGTTCGTTGAAATATTTTAAATGGGCTTATGATAGAGTGGCCCACAAAATCAAGAAAGGTTGGGCTTATGTTTGGTCACATGGATTTTCAAAGTAAAGAAAATACTTATTCGGGCCAAGAGACTAATGATGAGAGCCCGTTGCTATGAGGCTATTACTTGAATAAGAAGAAACAAAACCCTACAACATAAAAAAATATTATATTCGGAGAAGGATTTTGGGTTTTTGGACGTGGGCTAAAGAAACAAAGATAGAAGAAATATATATTATTTATATACTATATCTTTTGGTGGCGGCGGGTGAATCAACAAGGCAGATCAAGAAACAAAAATTGAAACATATTATTATTATATATTATTACATATGTTGCTCTGATTTTTTAATATATTTGTTTGCCTTTCAAAAAAAAAGAAACATATTATTATTATATATTATTACATCTCTTTTGGGAAGCCCTCACTGTGTGAATTGACGTAAAGCAAAGAAGAATATATAAACAATATTTTTGTGAGGTGTTTGTGGCTACTGTGCTCAGAGAGAAAACGGAAAAAAAAAAAAGAATCCAAGAAAGTCAAAATCTACTCTTGTTAATTGGTGGTGCATACTTTACTGGTACTAGTTCGAAAGTACTATTATTATTATTATTAGTTTTATAATTTTTCTTTATAATTATTGTCACGAACTCATTTATTTTAGTTTCATACTTGATTATACTTGATTATAAGTGGCTAAATACTTTATACTACCTAGGTTTTGGTTGAGTACTATATTAGTTTAATGGTTTGACGAACTATTTATTTGACTTTGGTGGATTTAGTATTATGGTAAAAGTTTTTAATTGGTTTGGTCATGATATTGTTGCGTAATAGAATCTAGTTTCTTACTTTAATATTTATTCCACTTGTGTTTAATATTTTTTTTTTGGAGATTGTTAGGCACATGATTAGGTTGTCTACTTTGTGTTTTCAACTTGTTTGCGGTTTATGGTCGAAAAAATCGTAGGAATAAGTATTGAAAGTGGTTTAGATTTTATTGTTCTTTCACTAGAAAGGCCGGGAGGCAATTTAGTGTTGTGTCATCTTTGTCTTTTGCGGGTTTGGGTAATAATTGCACGGTAGTGAGTTATCCTAGGTCCCTTAGATTATTGTGATACAAGTTTTGTTCAAGTTAATTAAAAATACCCTCTTTATATTAATATATATTGTATCTGAAGAGACTGAGAGGTGATTTGGGTTTTGGGGTACCATAGTATTATTAGGTAAGGTGAGACCGGGAGGTGATCCAAACCTTTAACAATTAAGCTTCACATGTCATTAGAGTTCTAGTGTGTTGTTGGTGAAGCCGGGAGGCGATCTAGCGTATTTTAGTGGTCTCTAGTGTCATATTTTTTTAAGATATCGTTTTTTAACCAAGTCAAGTTCGTTAGCTATTAAGTTTAACTAGTAGGATTCCATTACCTAGGTAGTCGTTTCTCATATTTGTTTTAAACCCAATTTTTATAAAGTTATATTTTTAGTTTAAATTTTTATTAGTTAAGTTTTATTAGTTTAATTAAAAAAAATTTCTAAAAAAAATCAAAAGAAAGTTTAGATTAGCAATCTTTTAGGTTTAATAATTAGAGTTTACCCATAGTGTCCTAGGTTCGATATCCGTTCTTACTTTCTAACTACATTGCGACCGGTACACTTGCTGATTCTGTGTTTTTAGGTGAATTCGGTAAAACTTGGTTTTTAATATTATATACGTTTTTCACACATCAAGTTTTTGGCGCCGTTATCGGGGACACTGGCAAATTCTTTGTTTAAACCGAGTTGATTATCTGATCTGTTTATTTGTTTTTTTTAGTTGTCATTTTTCCTTTAGGTACCTTTACTTGCTATTTGTGCCTTTAGGTTTAGTTTTTCGTTAAAAAAATAATAATAAAAAAAAATAAATAATTTTTATTTCAGTTTATGCATAATACCCGTTCTCAAGGCTCACCTTTATTCACTGCATCAAAAGAGCCCGAGAGAGAGTTTCAGGAGCGACTTAAGGAGACTACAGATAGCGAGAGCGATTCACCCGACATCCAGGTTAGCGTCTCTACTCCTAGAATAGATATGGGCGACGCCGTTCCACCACCGAGACAAACCGTTCATGCTAGAGCCAGCGATGGCATCATGGGAGCCCGATCCTCAATTGTCCGACCTACGCCGACTAATAATCAAAACTGGCAAATTCCCTCTCACGTCATGAATTCCATCACAAATTCTGCTAAGTTCCACGGCTTGGATGACGAAGACGCTCCGGGACACCTGCCCCGATTTGTGCGGATCTGCGAAACTTTTAATATTAATAAGATCTCGTCCGACGTCATTCATCCTAAGTTATTCCCGTTCTCACTTTCTGGTCGTGCAGCCACATGGTTTGACTCTCTTCCAAACGCCGCAATCGCCACATGGGCTGACTTGCAATCCAAGTTCCTTAGGAAGTATTTCCCTCAATCGAAGGCCGGGCGTCTACGCGAGCAAATCCGTTCTTTTCATATGGACCCCGATGAGTCCTATTATTCCACGTGGGAGCGTTTCCAAACTCTTTTAAGCCGTTGTCCTCAGCATGGCCTAAACGATTGGGCTGTGGGTGAAAAATTCTATAATAGTCTTACTCCCGAAACCCAACAGCGGTTCAATACCGCCGCCGGTGGAAACATGCTCGATAAACTCACCATAGAGGAGGCTGAAGAAATGTTCGAGAGCATTGCGTTAGAGGATCAGCATACACCGAGTAGAAGGTCCGTCTCGGTTGCCAAGGCCGCAGCCATCTCAGCATCACGTGGAGTGCATCATGTTGATCAAAATACGGGTGTGTCGGCAGATGTGGAGGCACTGAAGAGGGAGGGTAAAGAGCTTAAGTTGCAAGCTCGTAGGTGCGAGATATGTCGTGGAAATCACGAGACAGCCGATTGTCCCGTTGATTCTCAGGATGAGGTAGATTTTCTTTCTAATCAAAACCGTACCTTCAATTCTGGGTGGCGAAACAATAATTCTAACTGGCGGGCAGGTAACACCGGTTATCAGCAACGTCAGAATCTGTTCCAAGACCCCGCTCCCGAACCTGCTCCTGTACCAAATAGTACTTCCAAAATCAAGGAGATGTTGGCTAATCAATCTCAATTGTTGAATCAGCTCTTACAAAATGATGCCAACACCAAATCCACTCTTTTGCAGCATGAGATGTTTATGAAGGGACAACAGGTAGCATTTAAGAATCTCGAGGCCAAGTTTGGTGAGTTGTCCGCAAAGATTGATCAACGACCCTCGGGGAGTCTTCCAAGTAACACCGTCCCTAATCCCGGTCCTACCTATTCTAAACCATTTCAATATGCTCAGGCCAAGGCAGTGATTACCCGAAATGGGAGAGGTGTCGTTAGAGATACACCAAGTGAGGAGGAAGTTGATGAGGAATTGGAGATGGAGAAACCACCTGATAAGGTGAACCAGAGGCGAGGCCCAGCAAGTACCTCACGGTCAGGCGGTGCGTCAGTTGAGAAGGAGAATGAGGTTGAGCAGGAACCGGTGCGCGTCTATAAGCCAAAACCGCCATATCCCGGCCGTCTAGTGAAGAAGAATGATTCGGAGCAGTACTCTAGGTTTCTCGACATGCTTAAGAAGCTCCATGTGAACATTCCATTTATTGAAGCTCTCGCGAACATGCCAAAACACGCCAAGTTTCTTAAAGATTTACTCACTAATAAGAAGAAACTTGAGGAGCTTTCGACTGTTACTCTTAGTGAGGAGTGTTCTGCCGCCGTACAGAATAAGCTTCCTAGGAAGATGACAGATCCGGGCAGCTTTACCATTCCTTGCTTGATTGGTAATCTTCATGTTAGCAATGCTTTGGCCGACCTCGGTGCAAGCATTATCCTCATGCCCTACTCTGTGTTTGCCAAACTTAACGTGGGAGAGCTGCTTCCCACCCGAATGAGTATCCAGCTGGCAGACCGATCCGTCAAGTTCCCAAGAGGCATTGTGGAGAACATGTTGGTGCATGTGGACAAATTCATCTTTCTGGTCAACTTTGTCATTCTCGATATGGATGAGGACTCGAACGTTCCGCTCATCCTCGGTCGTCCTTTCTTAGCCACCGTACACGCTCTCATCGATGTTGTCGATGGCAAATTGACTCTTCGAGTTCATGATGACACGGTCACATTCGACGTGCAGAAATACATGAGGCATACTCAGCAGCATGACGACACTCTCTACTTCATCGACACTTTCATGATGCATGTAGGCGACTATCTTATGAAGGTCTACCAGAGAGACACGTCCGACACCCAGATCATCGATGTGGAAAATCAGTCATTCGAGATGACAGAATTTGATTTTGAGTTGCAGGAGAATGAAGAGCAAAAGTCACTTGAGACGGGAGGACACGAGCCGACTATGAGTTCCAAAATATTTTCTAATGTCCTTGCGGTTGAAGAGCGAGAGTTTCCGACCGAAAAACCATCTGTTGAGAACCCCCCATATTTAGAGCTAAAAGATTTACCATCTCACCTCGGGTATGCGTTCTTAGGGGAGGGGTCTCAACTTCCCGTTATCATATCTTCGAGTTTGGAGACCGAGGAGAAGGAGAAGTTGATGGTTGTTTTGAAATCTCATAAGCATGTCATCGCATGGAAGCTTATGGATATCAAAGGTATAAACCCGTCAATTTGCACGCATAAAATTTTTATGGAATACGAGTTTAAACCTGTGGTGCAGCCGCAGAGGAGGCTTAACCCGAACATGCAGGAGGTTGTCAAAAAGGAGGTTATTAAGTTGCTCGATGCTGGTTTAATTTTTCCGATCTCCGACTCCGTGTGGGTTAGCCCAGTCCAGGTGGTCCCTAAAAAGGGCGGTATGACAGTTATCACGAATGAAAAGAATGAGCTCATACCGACACGGACTGTAACAGGGTGGCGAGTTTGCATCGACTACCGCAGACTTAACGAGGCCACACGAAAGGACCATTTTCCGCTTCCATTCATCGATCAGATGCTTGAGCGTTTGTCAGGACAACAGTTCTACTGTTTCCTTGACGGCTTTTCTGGTTATTTCCATATTCCCATCGCCCCGGGTGATCAGGAGAAAACCACATTTACATGTCCTTTTGGCACATTCGCGTACCGATGCATGTCATTCGGATTATGTAACGCTCCAGCTATATTTCAGCGTTGCATGGTGGCCATTTTTCATGAGTCAATCGAGGATTCCATGGAAGTTTTTATGGATGATTTTTCTGTCTTTGGGAATTCCTTTGATGACTGTTTGCGTAACTTAGATCGAGTGCTCGCTAGATGTGAAGAGATGAACCTTATGCTTAATTGGGAGAAATGTCATTTTATGGTTCGTGATGGTATTGTTTTAGGTCATAAGATTTCTAGTGCGGGATTGAGGTAGATAGAGCTAAGGTAGACACCATTTCCAAACTTCCACCGCCCACTTCCGTGAAGTCTATTTTCGTAGTTTCTTAGGTCATGCGGGATTCTATCGCCGATTTATAAAAGATTTCTCGAAAATATCCCGTCCGATAACCCAGCTTTTGGAGAAAGATAGGCCGTTTGATTTTAGTGAGGAGTGTTTGAGGGCCTTTGAGTTGATTAAGGAGAGGTTAGTGAGTGCTCCTATTCTTGTTGCTCCTGATTGTACTCTTCCGTTTGAGATCATGTGTGATGCGAGCGATTTTGCTGTTGGAGCCGTGTTAGGGCAGCGTCGTGAGAAACATTTTCATCCCATCTATTATGCTAGCAAAACCCTTAACAATGCTCAGGAGAATTACACCACGACAGAGAAGGAGCTTCTTGCTGTTGTTTTCGCGTGCGATAAATTCCGTTCCTATCTCGTGCTTTCTAAGACTATCATTTTCTCTAATCATGCGGTTTTGCGTACTTGTTCGCTAAGAAATATGCGAAGCCTCGACTCCTTCGTTGGATCCTTTTGCTTCAGGAGTTCGATTTAGAAAATAAAGATAAGAGAGGAGCTGAAAATGTCGCCGCCGACCACTTGTCACGGCTAGAAAATTCCGACATGGACAAGACCCGGGAACAGGGAATTGGTGATGATTTCCCGGGTGAGACTCTACTGTATATAAAGGTGAGTGATGAGGGGTTTCCATGGTTTGCTGATCTTGCTAATTATCTATCCTCTGGTGAGTTAGTGCATGGACTGACATATCAGCAAAAGAAGAAGTTCTTTGCAGATATCAAGTTCTACATTTGAGAGGATCCGTACCTATTCCGTATTGGCTCAGATCAGGTGATTCGAAGATGTGTTTTTGGTGATGAAGCCCGTAGTATTCTTCGACATTGTCATGAGGGCCCGACGGGTGGCCATTTTTGTGCGACTTATACCGCCAAACGCGTGTTTGATGCGGGATTCTATTGGCCGACTATTTTTCGTGATGAGCATGAGTTTGTTCGTTCGTGTGATGCGTGTCAGAGAGCCGGTAACATCTCATCCCGAAATGAGATGCCCCAAAACCCCATCCAGGTGGTTGAGATCTTCGATATCTGGGGCATTGATTTTATGAGCCTGTTTCCTATGTCTAGAGGGAACAGATACATACTCGTTGCTGTCGACTACGTGTCCAAATGGGTGGAGGCTCAATCCTTACCTAGAAATGACGCGCGAGTTGTAGTGGGATTCCTTCGAAAACTCTTTGCTCGCTTTGGTACTCCTAAGGCCCTGATCAGTGATCAGGGTACTCACTTTTGTAATGCTCAGATGGATAAGGTTCTCAAACGTTATGGGGTCACCCATCGACTTTCTACGGCCTACCATCCTCGGACTAGCGGTCAAGTGGAAAACACCAATCGTGGCATTAAGAGGATCTTAGAGAAAACAGTTGGGAACAGTCGCGGAGACTGAGCTAAAAAGCTAGATGATGCACTCTGGGCCTTTCGTACTACATTCAAAACGCCTATCGGGACCACTCCCTTTCGGCTAGTTTATGGAAAGGCGTGTCATCTTCCAGTATAGTTAGAACATCGTGTGTATTGGGCTTTAAGAACTGTAAATCTTGATATCTGCGGCGGGAAAGAGTCGGTTTCTTCAAATTCACGAGGTTGAGGAGTTACGGAATGAGGCGTATGAAAGAAGTTGGGGGTATAAGGAGCGGACAAAGGAACGTCATGATAAACATATCAAGGGTCCCAAAGAGTTTAAGTGTGGGGATAAGGTGCTTCTGTATAATTCCCGGTTGAAGTTGTTTCCGGGTAAATTGAAATCCCGATGGGCTGGTCCGTTCATTGTGAAGGAGGCATTTCCTTATGGAGCAGTTGAGATAGAGGTCGACGATGGACACTCTTGGAAAGTGAATGGGCATAGACTGAAACATTATGTTGGAGGTCCACTTGGTGATCGGGAGGAGGAGGCGATCTACCTTGATCCGCCTGGAGAGTAGAGGAGGAGAGCACACTCGGTACTTTGCCCGAGTTGTAGAGTTTGTATAAAACTTAGTTGCATTGTTTTCTTTTATTTTTTTTTTATTTTGATTTATTTTATTTTTATTTGAGTCTTTTTAGTCCTTAGAGTCTGTTTGATGTCTGCTTTGGGTTGTTTTGAGTTTTATTTTGCAGGATTGGATTTTCTCGTTCGTACTCAATCTTCATTCGGATGAGAATTTTTCTGAGCCTATCATATTGTAGAGGACACCCGGAAGCTGCGGCCGCGAATGAAATGCTATACGGTCGCCTTGGAACGAGACTTTTGAAGATAACTGCATTATTACCAGGGGAGTCTGTTCTAATTTATTGTTTTATTTTTTTACATTTTTTATTCTGCTTTATTTTCTGTCTTTTTCTATTCCTACATTGGGGACAATGTAGAGTTTAATTGTGGGGATGGGAACTGATGTTAAGTTTTAAAAAAAAGTTAAAAAAAATTAAAAAAAACAGTTTCAAATTTTATAAAAAAAAAGAAAAAAATATAAAATTTAAAACAAAAAAAATTAAAAAAAATAAAAAAGTTAAAAAAAATGTCCCGAATTTTTAATGATTTTTTTTGCAAATAATGGAAAATGATAGAAAAATTTGAGATTGGTTTTTAAAACTACTATTATATATGAGATTAAATAAAAGATAACGTACTAAACTTGGGATGAGTCGGTAGGCCCAACTAGCTTTAATAGTCCTCTTTAGCAGATTTTATATCTAATAATTTGAAAAAACGGTGAAACCGAATTTCGATGCTTATAGAGGATTACCATAATCTAAAAACTTTGAGATGGTAAGACTTGGATGCACTCAAACCAGCACACACCACATGTCCATCTTTTTACAAGCTTAGAAATAGTTATATATTTTAGGGTGATATAAAATATTGAGAAAAAAAAAAGATGATGAAAAAAAAAAGATGATGAAAAAAAAAAGTATGTTTGTTATGTATTGTATTATCAAACGTTGTTCAAGAAAAACAAATGCTTGTGAAGAAAGTTATATATTGTAAAATGCCAAATGAGCATTCTTTAAAGTTAGTAAAAGAGGCCAAAGATGCACATACTAGACGGGACTTAGAGTTTACGTGTTACCTTGGGGATGGTGACTCTGAGGATACACTACTGGGGCTCGAAGGTTCTTAGTCAATAAATAAAGTTTTAGGTTTATAGGACAAAGTCCAATAATATTTAGGAATAGCTCGTACGGCCTCCACATGACCATTCATCCATCAAAATTTCACCGAGTGCATCTAATTAGTACCATCAACGAGTCCTTGGCTTATGGTGATTTGTCAAACCAGTTTTCTTTGACTCTAGTTTTTCTAGCTCTCTTTGTCTGAGATGGGGTAGGTGTAGCCATGGTTTTTGAACTTAAAGCGCTTAATGAAATTTGGGGCTTGATAGGCTGGTGGCTGGGTTTAAGTGTACAACAATATCGGCAATCGCGGTTTTTGCGTTTATCTGTGCTTAAAAGATAATCTATATGTTTTGAAAACTAGTCTTGAATTCTGATTCCATTGCAATATATATATTTTTCGGGGACGAAAAAGATTTAAGTGTGGGGATATTTGATATGGTTTAAAATATACATGTTATTATATAGATATTTCCTACATTTTCTAGTATTTTGAGCCCGATTTTTATTGAATATATTTCTATTTGGCTCATAATTGGATTTTAAAGTTTAAATTTTTAAACGAGCTAAATTAAAGTATTTATGCTAAACTTGAGACCACAATGACATCAAAGTAATAATTGGTGGAATAAATGGCCGCATATTTTTTGGAGTTTCATGTTCACATGCTTAATAAAAGATAAATTTCACGTTAACCATGCTCCGGTTACTTATGAATTTTATTTCTTTACAAAGTGTAGAAGAGCTCGTTGAAATAGTTTAAATGGGCTGATGATAGAGGGGCCCACAAAATCAAGGAAGGTTGGGCTTATGTTTGATCACATGGATTTTCAAAGTAAAGAGAAATACTGATTCGGGCCAAGAGACTAATGATGAGAGCCCGTTGCTATGAGGCTATTACTTGAATAAGAAGAAACAAAACCCTACAGTATAAAAAAAACATTATATTCGGAGAGGGCTTTTGGGTTTTTGGATGTGGGCTCAAGAAACAAAGATAGAAGAAATATATATTATTTATATACTATATCTTTTGGTGGCGGCGGGTGAATCAACAAGGCAGATCAAGAAACAAAAATTGAAACATATTATTATTATATATTCTTATTACATCTCTTTTGGGGAGCCCTCACTTTGTGAATTGACGTAAAGCAAAGAAGAATATATAAACAATATTTTTGTGAGGTGTCTGTGGCTACTGTGCGCAGAGAGAAAACGGGAAAAAAAAAGAATCCAAGAAAGTCAAAATCTACTCTTGTTCATTGGTGGTGCATACTTTACTGGTACTAGTTCGAAAGTACTATTATTATTGTTATTATTATTATTAGTTTTATAATTTTTTCTTTATAATTATTGTTATGAACTCATTTATTTTAGTTTCATACTTGATTATAAGTGGCTATATATTTTATACTACCTAGGTTTTGGTTGAGTACTATATTAGTTTAATGGTTTGACGAACTATTTATTTGACTTTGGTTGATTTAGTATTATGGTAAAAGTTTTTAATTGGTTTGGTCATGATATTGTTGCGTGATAGAATCTAGTTTCTTACTTTAATATTTATTCCACTTGTGTTTAATATTTTTTTTTTTGGAGATTGTTAGGCACATGATTAGGTTGTCTACTTTGTGTTTTCAACTTGTTTGCGGTTTAGGGTCGAAAAAATCGTAGGAATAAGTATTGAAAGTGGTTTAGATTTTATTGTTCTTTCACTAGAGAGGCCGGGAGGCAATTTAGTGTTGTGTCATCTTTGTCTTTTGCGGGTTTGGGTAATAATTGCACGAGAGTGAGTTGTCCTAGGTCCCTTATATTACTGTGATACAAGTTTTGTTCAAGTTAATTAAAAATACCCTCTTTATATTAATATATATTGTATCCGAAGAGACTGGGAGGTGATTTTGGTTTTGGGGGTACCATAGTATTATTAGGTAAGGTGAGACCGGGAGGTGATCCAAACCTTTAACAATTAAGCTTCACATGTCATTAGAGTTCTAGTGTGTCGTTGGTGAGGCCGGGAGGCGATCTAGCGTATTTTAGTGGTCTCTAGTGTCATATTTTTTTAAGATATCGTTTTTCAACCAAGTCAAGTTCGTTAGCTATTAAGTTTAACTAGTAGGATTTCATTATCTAGGCAGTCGTTTCTCATATTTGTTTTAAACCCAATTTTTATAAAGTTCTATTTTTAGTTTAAATTTTTATTAGTTAAGTTTTATTAGTTTAATTAAAAAAAAATTCTAAAAAAATCAAAAGAAAGTTTAGATTAGTAATCTTTTAGGTTTAATAATTAGAGTTTACCCATAGTGTCCTAGGTTCGATATCTGTTCTTACTTGCTAACTACATTGCGACCGGTACACTTGCCGATTGTGTGTTTTTTAGCTGAATTCAGTAAAACTTGATTTTTAATATTATATACGTTTTTCACACATCAACCTCCAAAACACCTTCAATCTTAGCTCAAAACCTTGGAAAATCGGCTGCCAAAGTGCTTGAATTCATCTAGGTTTGCAATCTTAAGTTTATATAGCGAGAAACGGGCTTGGACTTGAAAAAATATGTTAACCAGAAGGCCGAGGCGCCGCGCGACCGGGCCTGGCCACCCCCATCGCGCGGCGCGGTGTGCTTTAGGGAGGGGTTCCGGATTTTTGTTGTTATTTCATGATTAATCTTGTTAGAACTCTTTCTTGGACTCCAAGTAACGATGAGAAGCTTCTAGACCTTCTTTTTCTTGACTTACAAATCACCATCTACATGAAAACAAATCGAAGCGCTAAGTGGAATAATCATGTAATCATTAACGAGCAAAACGAACTCAAACTTCTCATTAAATGATAGAAATAATTAAAGCTTAACATTCAAGACACCAAACGATATAAAACACAATAAACATATAATACTTGACTCAAAACCTAAATTAATAAAAGATAAACGAAACACGAATCAAACGAACTCAAAACATTAAATAAACATAACTTTACAAGGGATCCGAGATGTATAAATAGATGTATATCACGGAACCTAACCCACTTTTTGAAAATTATATCTCGCATATATACATTTTAAAGAGTTGACATTTAAGAAAAAATCGACAACATTTCCCCTTAACTCCCCAAGCATGCGTATAAACCGCAAGCTCGAAAGAGTAAGAGGAAATAATCACCAGATTTTTCTTAAATGTCAACCCGTTAAAATATATACACACCCTAAACAAGATATAATATTCAAAAAGCAGTTCCGAAAAGGGGACAATCCAAAATTTATCTCTATTAGATAAAATTTGGACGGGTATATACTCTAAAGGGCTAAAAGATTAGTTAGTGAGTAAGTATAATATTAATATTTATAAAAAAAAATAAAATGCTCAAATTTTGTTACCTCCTTGAATATGATTGATAAGAGCTTGAAAATGGATGAAGAAGGGCTTGAAAATGGATAAAGAAGACAATGAAGAATGAAAGATGTGTATGAGTTGGGTATATATGAATGTTACAATTTTCAAATTCTCTTAACTCTATATTTACAGCGGTTATTATAATTTGCAGCGGTTTCCAAATTAAATTTTTGAATTTTTATACATTTACAGCGGTTTTTACGTTATTAAATATATTATTTTTTTTTTATTAAAAACAACACGTGTTTTTAAACCGCTGTATATGTAATTTATGAACCGCTGTAAATTTCCATATTTGTAGTAGTGGTGGTTTGGGTGATCAGATTTACCATTCTTGACACTCTTGAAGGTATCACAAGCAACAAATTTAAAGCATTACGTTCTATAAGACTATAAGTGAGCATCAATATATATAGCCAGATAGGTATGGACTTTGATACAGTTATAGTTACTACTTTTGAGAACCTTGCAGTAGTTGGAACTTGGAACATTACTTTGTAACTCTAAGGCTGAGGGGTGTGGGGGGCGCGAGAGGGGGTGCGAGTGGGGGCTCCAGCCAATAATATTGTGACGTGTGGCAGAGAGAGAAACTTGATAAGATGGGTGTTGGTTGTGGTGCTCGCGCCCCGGGCCCTGGTGTGGAGGGGCGCAAGCGGTTTTTTTTTTATTTTTTTATAAATGTATTAAAAAAACGTATTATTAAAAAAACTCATAAATTATTTAAAAAAACACACATTAATTAAAAAAACACATTAATATCTAAAAAAAAATTAAAGTACTAAAAAAAAACATTATTCTTATTCTTCGGCTTCGGGTTTCGGGTTTAGGGTTCGGTTTCGGGTTTAGGGTTTAGGGTTTAGGGTTTTGGATTTTTGGTTTATTTTGTAAAAGATAAAGTGGTAAAATAAGGATATTATAAATATATATAATATTAAAATTAAAAAAAAGATATTATAAATATTTATAATATTAATATTAATAATATTAATATTAAAAAAATACATTAAATTAACTGAACTGATACACAACCGACAGTTAATCAAATAAACCATAATCGAAAGATGATCATCAGTTCGATTAGGAGTTTCAAATAATCGAATTATTGGTTTTGGGTTTAGGCCTGAACCGAAGTGACTTGTGCACAACCCTATCATACAGTTATATAGTATGAGCTAGAACCAATTATCAAACCAATAGACACGATAGCTCGCCTCTCAATAGTAAATTTTCATTAGTAATCAAAAAGTGGAATGTAGAAGTACTATAATCAATATGCATAAAAATAAAAAAGTATATGGTCAAGTAACAATCAAACCAGTTCGAATATCACTTCCGATTCAAATCCTTTTAATGTAACCAATGAAATTTTAAAATAGATAAATGGTTCAATTGTAAGTACACAATGTAGAAACGGTTTTGTAGAGAAATTTTTTTTTTTTTTTTAATAAAAATAAAGAGCCAACGGCTCTATTTCTAAGCCCCAATGGCTCTTCACGCATTCCCAGGCCAACTTTACGCCCATTTTCACCCGCTAGCCCTCTTGCGCCTGCCTTGGTCTGCGTGCTCGCGCCCCTCTCGCGCCCCTCTCGCGCCTCGGTGGTGTGGTGCTCGCGCCCCGGGGCGCGAGCGGATGGGCTCACGCGCCCCCTCTCGCGCTCCACACCCCTCAGCCTAAGGCTGAGGGGTGTGGGGGGCGCGAGTGGGGGCTCCAGCCAATAATATTGTGACGTGTGGCAGAGAGAGAAACTTGATAAGATGGGTGTTGGTTGTGGTGCTCGCGCCCCGGGCCCTGGTGTGGAGGGGCGCGAGAGGGGGCGCGAGCGGTTTTTTTTTATTTTTTTATAAATGTATTAAAAAAACGTATTATTAAAAAAACTCATAAATTATTTAAAAAAACACACATTAATTAAAAAAACACATTAATATCTAAAAAAAAATTAAAGTACTAAAAAAAACATTATTCTTATTCTTCGGCTTCGGGTTTCGGGTTTAGGGTTCGGTTTCGGGTTTAGGGTTTAGGGTTTAGGGTTTTGGATTTTTGGTTTATTTTGTAAAAGATAAAGTGGTAAAATAAGGATATTATAAATATATATAATATTAAAATTAAAAAAAAGATATTATAAATATTTATAATATTAATATTAATAATATTAATATTAAAAAAATACATTAAATTAACTGAACTGATACACAACCGACAGTTAATCAAATAAACCATAATCGAAAGTTGATCATCAGTTCGATTAGGAGTTTCAAATAATCGAATTATTGGTTTTGGGTTTAGGCCTGAACCGAAGTGACTTGTGCACAACCCTATCATACAGTTATATAGTATGAGCTAGAACCAATTATCAAACCAATAGACACGATAGCTCGCCTCTCAATAGTAAATTTTCATTAGTAATCAAAAAGTGGAATGTAGAAGTACTATAATCAATATGCATAAAAATAAAAAAGTATATGGTCAAGTAACAATCAAACCAGTTCGAATATCACTTCCGATTCGAATCCTTTTAATGTAACCAATGAAATTTTAAAATAGATAAATGGTTCAATTGTAAGTACACAATGTAGAAACGGTTTTGTAGAGAAAATTTTTTTTTTTTTTAATAAAAATAAAGAGCCAACGGCTCTATTTCTAAGCCCCAATGGCTCTTCACGCATTCCCAGGCCAACTTTACGCCCATTTTCACCCGCTAGCCCTCTTGCGCCTGCCTTGGTCTGCGTGCTCGCGCCCCTCTCGCGCCTCGGTGGTGTGGTGCTCGCGCCCCGGGGCGCGAGCGGATGGGCTCACGCGCCCCCTCTCGCGCTCCACACCCCTCAGCCTAAGGCTGAGGGGTGTGGGGGGCGCGAGTGGGGGCTCCAGCCAATAATATTGTGACGTGTGGCAGAGAGAGAAACTTGATAAGATGGGTGTTGGTTGTGGTGCTCGCGCCCCGGGCCCTGGTGTGGAGGGGCGCGAGAGGGGGCGCGAGCGGTTTTTTTTTTATTTTTTTATAAATGTATTAAAAAAACGTATTATTAAAAAAACTCATAAATTATTTAAAAAAACACACATTAATTAAAAAAACACATTAATATCTAAAAAAAAAATTAAAGTACTAAAAAAAACATTATTCTTATTCTTCGGCTTCGGGTTTCGGGTTTAGGGTTCGGTTTCGGGTTTAGGGTTTAGGGTTTAGGGTTTTGGATTTTTGGTTTATTTTGTAAAAGATAAAGTGGTAAAATAAGGATATTATAAATATATATAATATTAAAATTAAAAAAAAGATATTATAAATATTTATAATATTAATATTAATAATATTAATATTAAAAAAATACATTAAATTAACTGAACTGATACACAACCGACAGTTAATCAAATAAACCATAATCGAAAGTTGATCATCAGTTCGATTAGGATTTTCAAATAATCGAATTATTGGTTTTGGGTTTAGGCCTGAACCGAAGTGACTTGTGCACAACCCTATCATACAGTTATATAGTATGAGCTAGAACCAATTATCAAACCAATAGACACGATAGCTCGCCTCTCAATAGTAAATTTTCATTAGTAATCAAAAAGTGGAATGTAGAAGTACTATAATCAATATGCATAAAAATAAAAAAGTATATGGTCAAGTAACAATCAAACCAGTTCGAATATCACTTCCGATTCGAATCCTTTTAATGTAACCAATGAAATTTTAAAATAGATAAATGGTTCAATTGTAAGTACACAATGTAGAAACGGTTTTGTAGAGAAATTTTTTTTTTTTTTTTAATAAAAATAAAGAGCCAACGGCTCTATTTCTAAGCCCCAACGGCTCTTCACGCATTCCCAGGCCAACTTTACGCCCATTTTCACCCGCTAGCCCTCTTGCGCCTGCCTTGGTCTGCGTGCTCGCGCCCCTCTCGCGCCTCGGTGGTGTGGTGCTCGCGCCCCGGGGCGCGAGCGGATGGGCTCACGCGCCCCCTCTCGCGCTCCACACCCCTCAGCCTAAAAGATATTTGTAAAAATTAAGACTTATAAAAAGTTCTATAACTTATCATTCTTTTAATTAATTCTCTGAATATTACTGAGAGACAAGAACTTATGTGGAAAACCGGCCGCGAGCCGAACATTCATAACGGGTGATAGGAATGGTGTTAGGATACGAAACCAGTCATGAGATTGATTAGAAAATTTTTTACAGTACAATTATTGTATTAGGGGATACTCTCATCGAATCAACCCGGCTGGAACCTTCTCATACCCGTTTATCCAATGGAAAATATTGAATTTTGTCAAGATTTTTTTTTTACAATATTTTAAGAAAACTAAAATTACTAAACATGAAATTGATATAATTATATATAAGCAAATGAGCAATATTTGATACTTTAATTTGGTAATAATTTTGAGTGATTTTAATAATTGAAATCTCAATGGACAAGCGTACACAGAAACCGCAAGCAAGTTAATATCATTAACCAGGTTTAACCGAAAACACAGCCAGCAAACTAGCAAACTAATCATAGCTAACTAGTGAATTAATAATTCAATGAAACCCAGACATCAAGAACTGCTGCCATGACTCATGCGGAAAGCTACATTGTTCCATTAACGAAGGAGGTTCAACAGTACTAAAATTCTCACCATAAACATCTTCATTCAACACCGTATTCATCATCGAATCAGACGGCATCATATTCATCATCAGCGAATCAGACGGCCTCATAATAGGGTCCATCAAGTTAGGGTTCCATGATTGCATCATCATCATCATCATCAACTGATTATTATTAATATTATTATCCTATAACCCCAACCCCATATTATGATCATATTCAACATAATAATCATTATTATTATTCTGGATACTCTTCAAACATTCAATCCTGCTTTAGACATCAACGATCTTATTCTCCAACCCTACCGCGAACTCCCTCAACCCCGCTTCCGAGAAACTATCCAAGAAACCAAACCACGAAGGAAACTTGGCCTCCAAGTTCTTCTTTTTCTCCTTCACAAGTTCTTCTTCAACCTTCATCTTCCTGTCTGCGTAGTAATCCGATAAAGTGTAACACTTGATGCTTTCAGGGTTCGTACGTCGGGTACGGCTATAAACATCGATCGACCTGATGAGTTTGTCATGATCACCGGGTGGGAAGATTTGTGGGGTTTCTTGATCTTCGGTGAAGATGATCATGGAAACCTTGACGTCGCAAAGGGTTGCGAGTTCTCGGGCTTTCTTGATCATGCCGTTGTTTCTTGAGTTGAATGTGGTTTTGCGTTTTCTCGGGTTGGTGATCGGCTCCATGGGGATTTTTGCACGACCCATTGAAGAATTAACAATGATCGATATGTTAGGGAATTGAAGAAGATGTTTGAGTTGAGTGATTTGTTTGTATTGTATGTATGTGTGTGTTTAACTGTATAGATCGATGTTGTTTATATAAGGAATTGAGAGGGTGTTGTAGGGTTTTCAACAAGGATGATGAATCTATGAAATTAATGCGAATATATTTTAAAATTAGGAAACCTCATCATAGCCGTTGGGATTGCCAAATAGAATGCCAGGATTATTGATACAATGTTGCAAATACAACTTAGTTACGTAATTATTTCTTTGTTTATTGGGCTAAATTGAGTCTCTCTCGTTGGTCAACTGTCCGTCTAGTGAGTTAGCGTTGATACCCCACCAGTCAAGTCACTGTGGTCAAAAGATATGACATTTGTAAAGTTAGACTCGCTACTGAAGAAAGAGCTCTTATTTGACATTATTTCCCTTTTGCATACGTTTGGCATCGCCACTCCATTCGGCAACATCAACTAATTTGAAAGCCATATATATATTTGACCAGGACGTTTTTCGGATGCCATTAATAACTAACAAATGGCAAGTGCTTTTCCCAGTGTGGGTCCTATTTTAATTGGAACTTGATGAGTTGATCCAGATTCTTACGCTAGTAGTGTACGTAGTAATACTATTAATGTAAATGAGTCGAGACGTTTGTGAGCAACTTGAAATTAAATCTTCAAGTTTGAATTGAGTAGAGATTAGTTTCTTTTTTTTTTGAATAAATGTTACTCATACTATATATTACACCAATAAATCTACTCTTTTACAAGGTTTGAGCTTGTGACCTCGCCGCTAAGAGACAGACACCTCTACCGAATGTGGTATCCCCACATTGACAAGTCAAGATTAAATGACCTCGAACCTGAATACTCATTTTGTTATGAATCTTGTTGGGCCTAAGCCAATAGGCCCAACTCAAAAAACCCATCAAGCAATCTAAATATCTATATAATTGTCTACCATAAAATCTTACGTGTCACTCTCAGGTTGCTCCCCCTTTTCTCTAGGGCCACCAGATTGCTTGATTTCTAAAAGGAGGCTTCTCATGCATTTAACCCGAATTCACGGGTATGGGTCTTACCAAACCCGAATAGTCGTTAAATGGGTTATAACATTTCATTTATTTGTGAAACTATTTCATAATCAAACAATAATTTTTGTGGGTCATAGGTCTCACCAAACCCGAATAACCTTTAAACGGGTTATAATATCTCATCTATTTGTGTATTAACCCTTTAATCATCAAAGGCTAATTTCCACATGTTATAAGTCTTACCAAACCCTAATAGCCCTTAAATGGGTTATAAGATCCCATTTATTGGTAAACATTTTCATCGTTAAACCCTAATTTAATTTATCTGTTTTACATGTTCTTCGTTGTTGGTCTATCATCTCCTTCGCCGATTAACTTTCGATACTACCCACCATCGTCAACTACATCAACGTCCCAGTCCCTTTTTTCATTAGACAAATATTTGTGTTCATGTTTGTTCATTTAAAAAAAATCAACATGTCCGTGTTCGTTTATGTTTGTTCGTTAAAAAAATAAAAAACATACACCTCTCAATTGAAAAAACTTAAACGCTAAAAAATATAATAACAAACTAATATATGTGTATTAAATTAAAACAAAACTACGTTAAAAAATAAAATAAATCGTCAAAAAATAGCAAAACGATTAAAAACAAAAACTTAAATAAACTCCCGTAACACGGGAGGATCAAACTAGTGAATTATAGATGTCTACGTATCACTTGAATTACCTTGGTTGATTATTATTTTGTATTTTGGGAAGTAATCACTTCACATTTAATAAGTCTAACCCTGAGTTCCATATAAATAGTACTTTATTTATGTAAGTATAAATGTATAATAAAGAGAGATTGTATAAAATGTTCTATTTTATACATCTGATCGAAGTCATGTTGTGACATGTATAATTCGGCGATGAGGATATGTGTTCATATAATTATACACTATAATGCGCGCCATATGTTTTTAATTATACAACATACGCAGATAACAACGCATACTATGCATTAGTAGTTACATATATTTATGTATGAAAAAAAGTTATACGTGTTGAAATGGTGACGGCGGAGACGATACTTGATAACAATAAATAATCTATAAACTTTAATTAAATGGATCATACACAATTGAGTCTAAAAACTTACAAATTACATCAAAAGTTGCCTAGATTCTATAATTTTCTTTTTCTGTTCTATCATTCTGTCAATCTGTCGGTTCCCCTGCGCAGGGAGTTTGCAGGGCGGGGTTTCTGAAGGCGAAGCTGCTGATCTCGCTAGAAACTGTATTTGATTTTGATCAGCAAAACAATATAATGACTCCACACACTCTTCTAATGCAGACTCGGGCCGAACGGGCTTAAAATCCAACAGCTTCGCATATTCAACTATTAAATGATACATATAATCATACACTCTATCAATATTCAAACTCTCCATAAAATCCTGCCCTGCTTTTCCTATTGCCTCTGCCTGTTGAAAATGACACGAGTAAATTGCAGTTGTTATCCATTAGATTTACCCTGAACTGCAGGTTCTGTTTAACTGTTCTATAACTATGGTAATTAGAAAGACCGTCCTTTATTTAAAAAGTTGTAAAATATGGGAAAAGATCCAATACAATAATGCCTTAACGTACAATACGTACGCAAATCCATTTTTTCACGAATCGATCCATGAAATCACATCCAAACATCTCGGAATCGTCAATACATATCCAATCAATCATTGGTTCACCGAAAAAAACAGTTTTGGATGGTTAATCGATCAATTTTACACTTTTTTTTCACGAAGACCGTTTCCGAGCGTTTTAGGTTTTTGGCTGAGCGTTTAAGATTTTGTGAACGTTTTCTGAGTG
Source organism: Bidens hawaiensis (assembly GCF_021521415.1). Lineage (NCBI taxonomy): Eukaryota > Viridiplantae > Streptophyta > Magnoliopsida > Asterales > Asteraceae > Bidens > Bidens hawaiensis. Next base: position 110,612 of record NW_027505143.1, read on the forward strand.
TTTAAGGTTTTTGCCTTTTTTTTTTGCCTTTGAGCGTCTCGCGTACCTACCGTACGTTAAGGCATTAGCGTACAGTAATTGCACCCTGTAAAATATTATGTTCGTTCCACTAACTGGTGTTAAAAATTAACTTTTTCACAAACTGACTATTTTGCCTTTACACCAAAAGGACAAAATGTGTAAAAAAATTATGAAAAATTACACTTTTTTGTCTTTTAAGTGTAAGAGCAAAATAATAATTTTGTAAAAAAGTTACCAGAATTTTAAGCACCAATTAGTATAAAGGACTAATCGTGTTACAAATTTTTCAAATAAAAGTCGTTCTTTGTAATCACATTAGTTGACAAAACATGCAATTTGTGGTAAATCTAAAGTACAAAAAGTGTAATTTACTCTAAAAACACCAGATAAGGTTATGTTTTGATTTGGTTTTGAAAGTGGTTGTATGATATTAAATAACTCACTTCGGCTGGATGCGCGTTTCCCCAATCAACTGCTGTTTTAATCGACGGACATATGTTGTCTGGAGAGATTGGTAAGTAATTCTTCTTTGGGAAAAGACCGCGGCTGAAGAAATCATCGTATGTCGGGTTTATAATAAGCGGAACGCAACCGCATGACAGGATATATTTTAAGCTTACGGACCAAGCATAACCCTCGGCATATATTTTATACCTATAATTAATATTCAGAATCAGATCATCATAAGTTGATAATCGGTTTGCTTTGCTTGTTTTAACGTACCGATGATTGCATTGGGACGAGAGCTTTGACTGCTTAAACCCGTCTAGTGCTTCCTGTGTCCAATTCTGTAGCACGATTTCATATGCGCAAAGAAAAGTTAATGCAGATATAAATAAAAATGTTATTAGATTCATATTAACGTACCTGACGCATGATTAACGCACCCCATTGTATCGTGTCGTTACATTGAAGCAATGCTTCTCTAATTGGAGAAACGACATCCGGATTGCCTTTCCAATACGCGTACGGATGCTTTTTCTTCCAACTTTGCTTTTGTGAACCTTCTTTAATGCTTTGAAACTCTTCTTCCCATGGTCCAATGTTAATCTCTGACCTGGTCAAATATGGTCAATGCTGTTAGCAGGAAAAAGTCAACCACAAAAACATCATAGATTATTATGACTTCAATGATTTTAAAAAGTGTGTTGACTTGTTAACCCGTATAAGAGTTATTAAAAAAGCTAATATTTTGATTTCAAAGATAAAAAGTGTTAAAATATATAGTTATATATTTTTATTTTTATACATTTATCAACTCTTTACTTCCAACAAAACACGTTCAAATCTCGAGCTAAATATATAACCCCAAGTTTGTTAATTGGGAACGAGAGAAAAATACACAAAACAAATTACAAAAACGTTTCATATAAATCGGAGTAATTAATTGTTTAAAATGTTACTAAGTCACTACGTATTACTCATGTTCGCAAATGAACATAAATCGGATTAAAATTCTTACCAGCCCCAAAACGACCAATCCGGAAACGGGATATCATAATGATTCGCAGTGGTACAATACCGAAAAATAGGCACGGGTTTAACCGACTCATTCCTCTCAATAATCGGCTTATCCATACAATCAAACATCATATCCACATCCGGGATTCTCCCGGGATACCTCTTAAGCAGCTGCAAAAGCCCCCAAACCGTAAACATGGCCCGACTCTGCACACAATCATAATAATAATCCACATACAATTTCCCACCAACAATGACAACCCGAAACGACGCAAACTTCTTCACTTCCATCAAATGATCATACGAAACGCGGGTTTCGGCCCACGGCTCAAGATCATGGTGTATCCACCTAAAAAAGCTAGGACACCGGTTCGATTCACCCGTAAACGTGTACTGATCATTACGAGACTTAAATCCACAAGATAAATACGAGCATTGTATGATCTTTGAAGCTCTGGCGATCTTGGTTTCGTTGTTGAATTGTTTTGCCGGGAAATCATGCCAAGGGGTTGGTTTTAGATTGTATCCGATGATGGTTTTGGTTTGTGTTGAGATGTTGTCCACCTGGTGTTCGACGAAATGCCTGAATGAGAAAAAAAGTTTAAAAAAATGTAAAATTTGAATGGGAAAGAAGGTACCTCGAAGAGGAAGATGGCGGTGAGAAGGAGAATAATGAGAAGAACGGTGAAAAGTGGGATGGAATTAGGGTTTCGATTTGGTTTCCGGTGAAACAAGCCCATGGTTTCAGGATGATGATCAACATTGCTGCGTGTGTGATTATTGTATGATTCATGTAAAAAGCAAAACACCACCAATTTGGTGTACCTGTCTCCTACTTCTTCGAATGGTTGAATAATATTGTATGCCATGTTTGGTCCCTATGGTTTTATGTTTTATGGATTTTTATGTTACGGTATCGGGTCTGATTAGCTGAAACATACATATGTTCGTTTATCGAATTGGGTTTGAAAATGTTTTTATTATATATTATTTTTGTTGGGTAATTAAGTAATCTACTAACCGGTTGATTGATTTTTAGTTTTTATGTTTCTGTTTTACTGTTTTACTGGTATGATAATATTGTATAAAATTATGATAGTAAAAAATACATATCGTGTGGAATCCCAACGGGTGATTTTTAATGGTATAACGAGAAATCCAATACCCACAAGTTTATTCAATACTTGACTGGTAAGAGTAAGACCATGTGTAGTGAGCGTTAATCCATTGCCATGTTATCAGGGGGTGGTGCCAAACACCAGTATAGCACTCACAACGATGGGTGTTTTGCTTGCCTGTGGCCACTGTGGAGCACACGTGGAAGAGGGATATGAGAGAGGAAAGAGAGTGAAAAGTCCGCTTTGCTAGGTGAGTAGGTGGGTGGTGGTGTGAGAGGAACGAGAGAGGAGAGAGAAAGGATGAGAAATAAAGAGGGAAAAGAGGAGAGGTGGGATCGATGGAGGTGACATGGCGGTCTAGCTAGTCCGATCAATGTGGGTGCTCAACAGAGAGGGCGTCAAGTGCACCAGCGCCAACACAATGACGACGTGAAGGGAAAGGGAAATGATGTCACATGTTTTTTCAACCAATCACATTTTACATCCAGTTAATATTATAATAAAAAAACATTAAATAATAATTGTGTTAGTTAAACCGTTACGCGTTTATTATAGAAAAATATTTGAATGCATTGCCGCCTACATGTCAATGATCTAACGGTACTTTTTTGTTAGTGAAAGTAAAATCCGAAGTTTATAAAACATGATTTTTAATACTATGTTTACTTAATAACTTTAAAATCCATATTACTATTTTTTTAACAGCCGGTAATTAAAAATATAACCCTCCTTAGCAACATGCTAGCTAGGTAAATGATCCATTTAACTCGTGATATAAAATTTGCTACAAAAAATTTCAACCGGCCACGTGTCATGGGCTTATTACTCATAACAACCTCAAGTCAGTTGAGTGAAACTGAAACTGAAAATGAAGATGAAGTTGCAATCGTCTGTACTTGTCTGCTTTCTCCTTGTTATCGGTGTTGGTTATTTTAGTGTTATTGGATTAACTTGTCGATCAAGGAAATAATGTTAGAGATTAAACGAGTTAGGTGACACAGGAGTGCGGGCTCGATTTAATTATAATGTTATTTGGGCTTTATTATTGGATGTTAAACTTGGGTTTAAGTAATTAATTTACTTGTGCTTAAGGGTAATATTAGATGGGTTTCTAATTATTGATTTGGGCTCATATGGGTTTTTTTAGTTTAAACTAACTGATGTTATAATCTCAGGGGATTAATAGATATCGATCGATCAAACAGAAGTGAACAACGGTTACTGGGTTCCTCTCTGGTTATTCATAGAACAATAACAAATCAATTTCATGTGCAGAATTCTCTGTCTTATCCGATAAATCATTGTGTGTAACCCACAAATAGGTTTATCTGATAGTGATTACACGATTCAGAGAATGATCCAAGTTGCAATTTCTTTATCTACATCGCATACACGATTACCAGGTTTGTTTATTTGTTTAATTGATTGATAGAATTTGGGTTATAGACAACAGAATATATACAACAAAGATAAACCTATTAGGGTTCGATTTGGTTATTAACGAAGAATTCTTGGTTCGGTTAATATTCCTCGTAGGGTAGACAGTAGGTTTTTCTTTTTGGAACCCTAATTTCGCATATACTAATTCTAATTAGTATGGTATAGTATAGATTTCTTTAATAGAATAAGGAATCAGTTTTGATAAAATTGGATTATTATTATTATTATTATTAATTTTGTTTAATTGATCGATGATGAAAAGTGAAAAACTTAACACATAATTTTGTGATAATATTCATGTTTAGATTTCAAGAGATAACTTTGTATATGAGTTTTTTGAAAACTAATAGATGAATATAGTAATATAAACCAATTCATGTGCATGCAGTATTAAGTGATTGAAACAAGATTTAATATACACATGGATTATAATTTAATTGATGCCTTCTTGTAAATAAATTTTTATTTATGTGAATCAATTTCAAACAGTCCTTGGATATAAATTTTGAATGGATGATGTCGACTCACATGTTTTAAATGTGCATCATGAATTAAAATCAATTTTCAAATAATGTCTTGTTTTCATGCCTCAAGTGTGTGTTTGGGATAAATTTACTTATCCATTCATTAAAGTGTTTGTGGCTGGGTACATAATTTAATTTTGGGTGAATATATGAGTCGTAGCCTAGTCATTAGTACTTGACTGTTTGTGTTATCTTGTTTTATGTCGAGCCACATATTAACCAGACAAAGATTAGTTCTTTATATAGAACCAAGTTTTGTAAACTTTTGATGTGGTTCTTGTAAGTCTAAAATGTTAAGTATATGCAACTTGAAACCTTGATTAAAGGATGACCATGGAAGAAACACCAAGAGACAAGAATGCTTTTGTGATTAACAAAGTGTTGGCTCCGTCTCTATCGAATGTTCAATATGCTAAGTTCAATTTTCTTGAATTTATAATATCTGAATGTTTAGTTTTGTGTTGGGTAACTAATTGATATTCCAAGACATTTGATTGCTTAAGTTAGTGAAAAATAACTATATGACAGTATTTTGCTTAATTTGATTAACTTGCATATGCTTTGCTTCTGATATGTGGATCTACTAGTGCTACATTTTGGAAAACTAGGGTAGATATCAAATTGATTACCTAAGTTTTTGATATGTTCATGTACCCCTTCTATTTTATTTGCATGCTTAACTAGTCTTTAAGATGCTTTTGTATGCAATGTAATCTGGACGTGGGTTACTCTTTGGTTAATATGGTTGAAATTGTTAAGATATCCGGGAAATCTAACTAGTTCATGGGAAATAAAGGTAAGTTTAACCCCGACATCTCAAGAAAGAGTTTTGAGAGATCGCGGGAGGAAACAAGTCTATTGTGGCAGGTCCCAACTCCCAAGTGGGCCAAAAGACCCGAATGATTCACAAGATATGTTTACTAATTACACTTTAAATTTGACAAAACTTTAGAGTTTTGTAGTTGGTTCAGTTAGTCATTCGGGACATGTTAATTGTTTGCAAAACATAAAACTGGATTTGATTTAAAGAAACAAAGTTTATTAAATTTTTTTATTATTATTATATTTTTATAATTTTAATGAAATATAAAAATAAAAATATTTGTCCCGATGGTACACACATAGGGTTAATGGGCCACGACCCGGGTAATAATTAACTCGGGAAGTATACAAGTTGAAAAACATTTGGGATGTGAAATAAATGAAACTCGATTTTCGAGTTTGTTATTGGACTCGAAAAGTCTAATGGCTTTAAAATAATTCGGTGAAGAATTATTTGTGATTTATTTCTTATTCCTAATATGTACAGTATGACATACTTGCATGGTGAGTAGACTCGGGTGATACGAGTCATATATGCAAGGATTTGAAATGGTTTAAAGAATTTGAACCAGTTGAAGACTTGTATTTACTTGTGGAAATCCTTTGTTTTGGATTATGTGTTGTATGTTTCAGGGATTAAAAAGAACCACTTGTCTAGGTTGTTTTAAACAATTTCTGGTTTTAAGCACGTTATTGGGTCAGATAAATTTATTTTATCTCGACACAGAACCTTTATTGGATTCGGATATTTGTGTATTGGAGTATTAAAACTAAGTATTAATGTTCTATTTGTTATTGAATCTGTTTGTATGTCATAATCATTTCAAAGCATGGTGGATTATATGTATATATTGTGACATGCCAGGTTAGGTCATGTGAATTATTTTGGAGTAAAAAGAAAAATAGAATCATGAAGGAAATGATTGATTACTTGTTATCTTACTCGGATTTGAGTGATTGATTAGACAAATAAATTATTACATTCTAATTTTGAAATGAAGGATATGGGGGAGGCATATGTAATCCTTGGTATAAGGATTAAAAGGAGTAACAATGGTAGAACAATGACACAATCTCATTATATTGAGAATAAGAACAGGTATATTGGGCGACAAGAGTTTCCCGACTAAACTAAAGGGAAAATTCTATAGGGTGACAGTTAGATCTGCAATGCTATATGGAACAGATTGTTGGGCCATCAAGAAGGCACAAGTGCGGAAGATGGAGGTAGCAGAAATGAGAATGCTACGTTGGATGTGTGGGCACACAAGGTTAGACCGAATAAGAAACGTTGTGTTTCGCGAGAGATTAGGGGTGGCGAACATAGCAGACAAGATAAGAGAGTGGAGATTGAGATGGTTTGGACATGTAAAGAGAAGACAGACGACGAATCCTGTTAGATCCGTAGAAAACATTACTATAGAGGGGAGGAGGGGTAGAGGACGACCGAAATTGACTTGGGATGAGAGGATTAGGCATGATTTGATAGACCTAAACCTTTCCGAGGACATGGTTGAGGATAGGAATTCGTGGAGAAGTAGAATTAAAGTTAAGAATTTTTAGAGAGAATTGAATACCTTAGGGCTTAGACTTAACTTATTTAGGTAACATACCATAATGGTATTTCCCTTACATATATTATTATTATTATAATTATTATTAGCTTTTATATAGCTGTTAAACTGTGATCTTATTATTAATATCTTATTATTAATATTATTATAATTAGTAGTAGTTTTTATATAACTGTTAAACTTTGATTTCCTTTATTTTGCTTCATACACATGTACTTAGAGCCGAGGGTCTCTCTGGAAGCCACCTCTTTATTCCTTTGGATAGAGGTACGGTGTGCCTACATCCCACCCTCCCCAGACCCTACTTATAGCTTTGCTGTCGGTGGGATTTTACTGGGTATGATTGATTGATTGATTGATCTAATTGTTCTCATGTAAGTATTACCATAGATCCAAGTGTTAGACTTATGAATGCTTAATGTATGCTATGATTAGCATAAGGACTTATACAGTTTATGTTGTGGCTAAGTTGAGTGGATATGCTAGTAATTAATAGTGCTCAACATTGACAAGCAATAAATAGATTGCTTAAGTACCTAAAAGAAACCATGAACTATGATTTGTGTTATTCAGGTTTTCCTTCAGTTTAGAAGGGGAATTTAGATACAAGTTATTTAACTAAGTAGATGTGTATTCTCTTTTAAGGGGAGGTTTCATTTCTTAGGTCACTAAGGAATGAATTTGCATCACTTGACAATGGAATGCAAGTTTCTAGCATTTGCAACAACTGATAAAAGTGATTGAATGGATTCATGAAATTTCATTTCATTGTGGTTAAACCGATATCACCAAAATTTATCAAGTGGGATAGTGCTGACTAAGGGTAATAGTCAGGTGTATAATGGAAAGTCTAGACAGTTATATATTATACATAGCATGTTTCATGAGCTCATCATGCAAGGTGTGATATCAGTTGAGTTTGTAATATATGAGTATAATTTGGCTGATGATCTAACTAAAGAGTTAGGAAGAGATCTCGTGAACATATCAGTCATGGGGATGGTGGTAAAGTCCATACTTTAATATCCTATGTCAAGACACCCAATTCCCATCTAATACAACGTTAGATGCTGAATTCAATGCGGAAAGCTTGTCATAGAGATGTTGGAACACAATATCGTTATAAACATCCCAAGGTTTGTGTTCAGACCGCAAGATAAAGTAGGTTGAAGTATAGCTTCTTATGTTTCTGTTTTCTGTTTTGTACGCCGCTACATGCGAGCGAGTTTGAGTTGTTACAGGTATTATTATGCGCATGGTAGCTCTGATGGCGTTTTGGAACTGGTTCACCCGAGGTTGCGGCCGCGAATGAAATGCTATACGGTCGTTCGTTCGAATCATACACAGCTGATGAAGAATCTGCATCTAAACCAGGGGAGTAACCCGTTCTCTATTTTAATTTCTGTTCTTTCAAGTTTTAAATTTATGCTTTACGTTTCATTTTTATTTTATTTCTTTTCCTTGTTCTCATCGAGGACGATTTCGTTCTAAGTGTGGGGATGGGAATTTATTTTACTTAGTTGTAGAAAAATAATAATAATAAAAATAAAAAAAATAAAAAATTTTAAAAAATAAATAAATAAAAAGTTTTAACTTGTTTTTCGTTTTCGTACGTTGTTCAAGTTTGATAAAAAAATGTCCCTTATTTTTAGTTTCTTTTGCATTAAAGCGGGAGATGATGATATTTATCGGAAATCGGTTTTTCAAACTACTAATAATATGAGATAAATTAAAGAAAACGCACTTAACTTGGGATGTGTCGGTAGGCTCAGCCTTGAAAATGAAAGGGCAAATTTGATAAAACGGTTAAACGGAAATATTTTGTGGGTAAAGCGTTTTGTCTGTGGAAAATAAGCAATGAAAGGTCGGGCCATACTCAAGCCTCAAATTTTGGTATGAAAAAGTGAAAATATCATGAGTTTTAAAAATCTGAATACGTTATCATATGATGCTTGGGTAGGTTTAACGTTAGAGTATGTCGTGTAGCCTGTGATATAAATCTTAAAATGCTAGTTTAGTGTTTTACACCTCATCGGTGTATGGTTTTATAACCTTAAATCCTGTATTGATGGGATGCTTCGGGTCCGGAGACCATGGGTCTGTATGCAATCTATTTAGCTGGGTATTCACAATTCCTAAGTGGGGCTGTGGATATTTAAAATAAAGCCAAAGAGCAAACCCTTAAAAGTCTATAAACATGATCACAAAAGTATGAAAGTACAAATACACTACAGACTTGATCATCCACGCTGTTAGTCATGTGGGGTCCCCTTGCTCGCGTCTCATTACCATTAAGAAACGGACCACAAGGGACACGCTACATGTAAGCCCTACATATAAAATTTTGCATACTCACCTATGGTTATGGATTTGGGGTATTGCTTGATAACGGGGGTATGTCATGTTGTGGGGAGCACTGGCTATAAATAATTGAACCTTAATCATATCTGATGGCTGCTTGGTAGATTTTGATGCTTAAGCTTAGATGGATAAACAATATCCTCGATCGTCTTAACTATTCATAAATATTTAGCAACAAAGTTTTAATTCTGCTAATTTTGAGGTTTAAGTCAAGTTGGGGTGGTCTGGTCCGGTAAAAGCAGAAAATAAGCGGGTCTTAATTGTGTAAACCACTAAGTAATCTTATTGTCGGGTCTTATTTGTCCCGGTAAAGATTAAGGCATGGGTTTAGGTGGACAACAATATCGATGATCGCGGTTTTTGCGTTTTTCTGAGCTTTAAAATATAACCTATATGTTTTATTTAACTTTGATTTTCCGATTCTGATCCAACTGCATTAGAATTTTTCAGGGACGAAAAAGGTTTAAGTGTGGGGATGTTTGATGTGTAGTGAAACACACTTACTTTCCGTATCATTTTTATCATGTTTTAATTGTTTTTAGTATAATTATTAAGTTTTATGGTTTGTTTATGCTTAATATTACAAATATAATTGTTTACTTGTAGGTTGTGAAGTTTGGTGGAAAAAAGAGTTAAATTGAAGAGTTTAGGGGCTTAATTGTGCAACTTTCAAACTTATAAGTCAAGGCCCGACCCAAGCCCACTTCTTAAAAGCCTTTTATATTATTATATTTAATGAATAACATGAGTTTCCAGCCATTATTCAGCCCATAATCCCGAAATTCTAAAAACCCTAACCTCTACACTACCTTGCGATCGGAACAGCAAGAAGGAAAGAAAAAAAAGAAGCTAGGCGGCGGCTGTGGAGGCTGTTGGTCTTTGTGACGGCTGGAGAAGGAAGAGGAACATCGGGGCAGCTGCTAGGGGTCATTAACAATCACAAATCTCAGCCATACTTGATAGTAAAACATTCATAAACTTTATTTACTTTTCAAGAACCCTAACTTTGTTAATTTGATCTTTTGATTTGAATTGTTTTGCAATTGATTGATTGTTTGTCTTGTGATTGATATTGTTTGGATCTTGAATGAGTTTTATAATGTTTATGATGATGTTTATGGTGTTTTTATCAAGTATATGTGGCTGTCCAAAATTAATGAGTAGCTAAACTTGTTTGTTCTACCTAGGATAGATGATTGTTGAATGGTTTCGACTTGTTTAATGGGCTGTTAATGTTCAAGACTTAAATTATTGATGTAAAGTTTAACTAAACCATGAATTAGATTGTGTGTGATGGCTGTGTTTTATTTGTTATTACTTATAATCCTCTTGCATTAGTTAATTGAATCGGTTTTGATTAATTGATTGCTTGTTAAACTCTTTACTTGGTGTTTTGGGTTTATTTGCGGGAAGTATAACCGTAGGGATAAGTGGGTAATATAATCATCTAAAATCAGTTAAAATACACCTTCTTTGAGACCGAGAGGTGATAAGAAGTAATATTGTCTCGTTGTTTTTACTTGTTAGAATTAATTAAGACCGCGCGAGAGCGGGTTTTTGTCTTGTCAAGTTTGAGTGTTTATGTGCAATTAGTTGGTTTAATTTGGGTTAAGTTAAATTGTTCCTCTATCCTTGGTTGCGTAGTATTCGTTTCCATTAGGCTAGCGTGTCGGTGAGACCGAGAGGTGAGTCGGTATTTGAACACGTTAATAATTGTTTTTCCGGTTTATTCTTTAAAATCAACTAAAATAAGTTAGAGTTTGTTAGAGAGACTGAGAGGTAATTTGACTTTCTTAAACAAGTTTTAGTTGTGTCATCTTTTATAACCGGTGTCTTGAATATTTTCAATCCATTGTTTTGTTATTTCTATCAACATGATTCATTCCTAGGTAGACGTTTTTATCACTGCAGTCAAAGTTTTCAAAGAGTTTTGTTAAAAGTTTTTGTTTAATTAAGTTAAGTAGTTTAATCAATTTTAAATATTAAAAAATCATTTAAATAATACTTTGGTGAGTCTTGGTTAGAGTTTAGTAATTAAAAACGTTTTCACGTGTCTTCGAGTTCGATATCCGAACTTTCCTTATCTGTGCTATACGCGATCGGTACACTTGCCGTTTGTGTGAACTAGGATAGATTGTTTGGTTTTTAAAGCTTAGTTGCGACTTGTGTTTAATATTTATATATATATTTTCGCACATCATGTGACACGACAGTTCAATTCGATTTCTTGATTGTTGTGGCTTTGTGTTGGTGGTTGTATGGCAAACGGTGGCGATGGTGATTGTTCATGGAGCCCAAGTCTGTCGTTGTCTATCATTGTCGGGTTCCGATTTGGAACCCATGGTGGAGGTAGAGTGGTGGCGGCAGGTATCATCGCCAGGTTCCGACTTGGAACCCTTGGTGGCGGTGGAGTTTTAGTGGCAGTTGTCTATGGCGGTGCGCACACGGCGACTTTGGGTCGGCTTTGGTTGATAAAGGCTATGATGATGTCACAACTGAGCATGTTTGTTATTATATTTCTTAGTATCTGTTGGTAATGGTTTTGCTTTAACTGATTTGTGTTTTTTGTATGATGGGGTCTGATTGGTGCTCATAATAATAGAATTAGTGTGTTCAATATGAATATTTTTAGGAAAGAAAAGTGGAATTTAGTTCTCTAACTCAAGGAATCAAGTCAAGAAAGAGTATGCTCATTAGATTTTGTGATCGTCTGTTTTTATCATGTTTTACCAAAGGATCAAGATATGGATATTTCATTATCATTTTGAAAATGATCGATGTGAATTGTTTATACAACAAATGATATTTTATGAATTGTTGTAATAAAAGACTAATAATATGATTGTTTCTTGAACAGATGTAGAGTCTTGCTCGGTGTGTACCAAAGAAAAGTGTACGTGTTTCTTTAAATCATAGTTATTTTTTCTTCAAACAATTATCTTTTAGTTTTTTTTATTGCAACTCATGTGTTGATTTGGTTACACTATGTTTGGGTAATTTCCTATGCATACCTTTGAGCAATCCTTTTATATAACGTTCTGCAGGTGTTGTGAAGGTTAGGTCTTTCAAGTTTATTCTATTATACTTATCATAATTATTTGTGTTTTAGTATACAACTATCATTTCACTTTAGGTCGATTGGAGTCTGTTATGTTGTACATATTTGTTATCATTAATTTACTTTTAGTACACATTTAGTAGTGCACTTTGTTTCTTTAGTATTCAACCTTTACCATCTCTTGATGCAGGTGCAGATGACCACATGTTTAGCAGTGCACTTTGGAAAATACATGTAGAGGTGACCACATTTCTTAATGTTATCAATTATTCTATTTTAAATTCACACTTCTAATAACTAGCACTCAATGCAGATACAAGTTGCAGGATAACATATTGTATCATCTGACAGCAAATACCATCCCGTATTGCATCTATAAGTAGTTATATGCAGTTCAATCTTTTGTTTAAGATTTGATTACTTTGGCATTGTTAATCGTCATCTAAAGACCGCCGCAACGCGGTGGGTGAACATACTAGTATATATACAATTATGAACTTTAGTATGCATAATAGTTTGTACTTATGCAGAATAATTTGTACAAGCTTAGATGGTTGCACTTTGTGCTATGCTTTTTATACCTTTGACATGCCTCTTTCTATTTTTTATTTTATTACAATTTATGCCTCTTTTTATTTTCTACTTTGTTACAATTTGACATGATTCAGTAATTGTTTTTTTTATTTTTATAATTTTCTTTTTTTTCTACAAAACACCCCCTACACTTTTCAAATTTGGTCCCCTATACTTTTTATCTTTCACATTTTTTTTGTTACGCTATGATCTAAATTTTACGAGCTAACATGTTGCAACACATGTGTATAGTTCAACGTGTTTATGTTTATTTTTCCAGTTTAACGAATCCGTCGCAACACACATAACTTAAGTCGACATAGTTATTATCTTCTATATTTTACGTTTCCACTTTGGTCCCCAATACTTTTTATCTTTTACAAATTTTATGTTTAACGCTTCGGTCTAAATGTTAACACGCTGCAACGCATATTTGTAGTTCAACGTGTTTATGTCTATTTTTCCCAAACAGCCAGTCGCAACGCGCAAATATCAAGTTGACTTAGCTATTATCTTCTATATTTTACGTTTCAGGGTAATTTTTTACTGTTAACTTGACGCAACGAGTGTGTGTGGTTCAATGTTTTTACGTCTACTTTTTATTTAATTTTCTTAATTGTTCATAAAAGTTAGTGACCACGAAGAGGGGATGGTGACCGAAGACGGTGACTTTATGTTTTCAAGTGGAGTGATTGTATAAATACATGGCTTACACCCTCGCAACGCGGGGTGTTAATACTAGTTTATAAATAAATTAGATGTTATAACCTAGTTTAAAAGTTATCTGGGTTTGGTGAGACCTATGATCCGCTTATTTTGTTACTATAAAATTGTTTCTTAATTATAAATAATATT